>NW_027397063.1:73577449-73743677 GCF_003265705.2 Callorhinus ursinus
CTCGATCCCAGGACCCTGAGATCATGACCTGAGCCAAAGACAGACGCTTAACGACTGAGCCACCCAGGAGACCTGATAAGAGTTCAAATCTTTGATGTCCTTACTGATTTTGTTTACTGTTCTGTCAATATTTGAGTGACAAGTATTTATAACTCCAGATATAATTATAGATTTGTCTTTCTTCTTTCAGTTCAATTAGTTTTGCTTCATGTATTTTTTTTAAAAGATTTTATTTATTTATTTGTCAGAGAGAGAGAGAGCACAAGCAGGGGGAGCGGCAGGCAGAGCAGGCAGAGGGAGAAGCAGGTTCCACGCTGAGCAAGTAGCCTGATGCAGACAGGACTCAATCCCAGGACCCTGGCATCATGACCTGAGCCAAAGGCAGATGCTTAACCGACTGAGCCACCCAGGCATCCCTATTTATTTATTTTTAAAAAGATTTTATTTTGAAGTGATCTCTACACCCAATGTGGGGCTTGAACTCACAACCCTGAGATCAGAAGTTACATGCTCCACCAACTGAGCCGGCCAGGCACCCCTGTATCCTTATATTTAAAGTCAGTTTCTTATAGGCAGTTTACAGTTGAGAGTTGAATCTTGCTTTTTTATCAAGTGTGATAATCTCTATCTTTTAAGCACAGTGGTAGATAATTTGCATTTAATGTAATGTTTGATATAGTTGTGTTTTAATCTACCATTATGCCATTCATTTCCTATTTGTCCCATTTGCTTTGCTCATTTTCCCTCGTCTTTTCCTGTTTCCTTTTGGATTAATGGAGTATTTTATTTCCACAATAAGCTTATTATCTATATCTCTTTTCTTTGGCTTTTTAGTGGTTGCTATAAGATTTATAATATTCATCTTTAATTTAGAACAGTCTATTTTCAAATAATATTATACTGCTTCATGTATAATGTAAAAAACTTATAACAGTATACTTCCATTCCCCCCTCTTTTGTCATTTGTGCTACTGTTGTCATACACTGTACTTCTACATATGTTATAAATTCTACAAAAACTTGTGGGGTCTTTTTTTTTTTGCTTTAAGTAGTTAACATTTATAAGAATTAAAACAGAGAAAGAAGTCTTTTATATTTACCCACATATTTACCATTTTTGTCACTCTTCATTCTTTATTTTTTAAAATTTTTGTTATGTTAATCACCATACATTACATCATTAGTTCTTGATGTAGTGTTCCATGATTCATTGTTTGTGCATAACACCCAGTGCTCCACGCAGAATGTGCCCTTTAATACCCATCACCAGGCTAACCTATCCCCCCACCCTCCTCCTTTTTTTTTTTTTTATATATTTTATTTATTTGTTTGACCGAGAGAGGAAGAAAACACAAGCATGGGGAATGGCAGGCAGAGGGAGAGGGAGAAGCAGGCTCCCAGCTGAGCAGGGAGCCCGATGTGGGGCTCAATCCCAGGACCCTGGGATCATGACCTGAGCTGAAGGCAGATGCTTAACTGACTGAGTCACCCAGGTGCCCCAACACTCTTCATTCTTTATGTCAATCTAAGTTTCCATCTGGTATTATTTCCCTTTGCTTGAAGACCATTCATTCATTCATTCATTTACATAAGCTCTACACCTAATGTGGGGCTTGAACTCACAACCCTGAGATCAAGAGTTTCTTTTAAATGTTTATTTATTTATTTATTTATTTGACAGAGAGAGACACAGTGAGAGAGGGAACACAAGCAGGCGGAGTGGGAGAGGGAGAAGCAGGCTTCCCGCCGAGCAGGGAGCCTGATGCGGGGCTCGATCCCAGGACCCTGGGATCATGATCTGAGCTGAAGGCAGACGCTTGACTGAGCCACCCAGGTGCCCCAGATCAAGAGTTTCATACTCCACTAATTGAGTCAACCAGGAGCCTCTCTTTGTCTACTTTTAATATTTTCTTACCACCTTTTTTCCAGCAATTTGATTATGATATGCCTTGCTTTTTTGTTTTTTTAAATATGTGTGTGTGCGGGGTGGGGGAGGGGGTCTATGTGTATGTATTTATCTTGCATGGGGGTTTGCCGGGATTCTTGGATCCATGGGTTTAGAGTTTTCATTAAATTTGGAAAATTTCAGCAACTGTTCCATTTAATATTTTTTCTGTCACTCCCCCACTTTTTCCTCTTGTAATCCTATTATATATATGTTAGACTACTTGCTATTATAGGTCACTGAGACTGTACAGTTTTTTCTAGCCTTTTTCTCTCTGTGTGCTTTAGTTTAGATAGCTTTCATTATTATGTCTCCAAAGTCACTGATCTTTTCTTCCACAGTGCCTAACCTTTTTTTTTTAAGACTTATTTATTTGTTTTAAAGAGAGCAAGTGGGGGAGGGGGTAGAAGGAGGGCAGAGGGAGAGACAGAATCTCAAGCAGACTCCCTGCTGAGTGTGGAGCCTTACGTGGGGCTGGGTCTCACAACCCTGAGATCATGACCTGAGCTGAAATCAAAAGCTGGATGCTTAATGGACTGAGCCACCCAGGTGCCTCTTTTGTTAATCCCTTTCAGACGTTTAATAAATTTTATTTCAGACATTGTATTTTTCATCTCCAGAATTTCCATTTGGTTTTGTTTATATCTTCCATTTCTCTCTGTATTATGTTTATTCTTCTTTTAAATACCTTAACATAGTTATAATGGTTGTTTTAGCATACATTTTTGGTAATTCCATTACTATTGTTATTTCTAATTGTTCTTAACTGACTGATTTTTCTCCTTGTCATGGTTCAATTTTTTAAAAAGATTTTATTTTTTTAAGTAAACTCTCACCCAATGTGGGGCTTGAACCCACAACCATGAGATCAAGAGTCACCCACTCTGCTGACTAAGCCAGCCAAATGGCCCAGGGTTTAATTTTTTTTATTGGTTTCTTTGCATATCTTTTAATATATGATTGGATGTTGGACATTTTGACATTTGTTGAGCATGGGAGTTTTCTTTCTTCCTTTAAAGAATGTTGACCTTTGTTCTGGTAGGAGTTGAATTATTAGAAGATCAATTTGATCCTTTTGAAATTTATTTTATTATTTTATTTTTTTGAGAGAGGGAGCACTTGTACGTGAGTGGGGGGAAGAGAGGGGCAGAGGGAGAGGGAGAGAGAGAATCTTAAGCAGGCTCCATGCCCAGCACAGAGTCTGGTGGGGCTTGATTTCACTACCCTGAGATCATGAGCAGAGCTGAAATCAAGTTGAATGCTTAACTGACTGAGCCACCCAGGCACCCACTGAAGCTTATTTTAAAATTTTGTTATTGTAGGTCTAGAGTAGCCTTTATTCTTGGACTAATGTCCTGTTAGTGAGATGTGACTCTGGGGTCTTTACTGAATATCTCAGGTGCTCTAAGAGGTTTCTGCACTCTGACTGATCAGAACTCAAATGTGTCCCAGATCTAGGTAAACTCTGGGAATTTTTCAAATGGCAGCCACTGATTATAATTTCCCAGGATTGTTGTGAGGATTAAATTAAATAATGCTTATGATCAGAATATTGCAGGAGGTTATGATCAGGAGGTCATGAGGGACTTCTGGAGTGCTGGCAATATATTTTTTGATCTGGGTTACATTTCACTTTATAACTATTTGTTAAACTGAACATATTCTGGGTATATGTTACATATCACAGTACAAATTTAAAGAAAGAATGTAAATAATAATAAATAATGCTGACATATAGCTGGTACTTAATAAATGTTAGTCACCCTGATTAAATAAGATATGCAAAACATCTGGCACAGAATCCAATGTACAGGGTCGCCTGGGTGGCTCAGTCGGTTGAGTGTCTGCTTTCCACTCTGGTCATGATCCCAGGGTCCTGGGATTGAGCCCCACGTTGGGTTCCCTGCACTGTGGGGGGGGGCTGCTTCTCCCTCTCCCTTTGCCTGCTGCTCTCCCTACTTGTGCTCTCTGTCAAATAAATAAATAAAATCTTTAAAAAAAAAAAAGAATCCAATGTACAATGGATTCAGGATCATTTCCTGTAAATAAACTTTTTAATGCAAGTATAACCTACAAAAAGACAAGTACACAAAGCATAAACACACAGCTCGGTGAATTTTTCCCAATGTGAATGCACCCAAGTAACCAGCAACTATGTCAAGAAATAGAACTGAATTGTTGTTGTTAATGTAAAAGGATATGGAATGAAATTTTTCTAGAGTCTCAGAATTGTAGTTAAATTCTCAAAGCTCCCTTTCTAAAGAATATAATTATACACACCTTCAGGGCTTCCTAAAGGATGACAGAGCTGGCCCTATGACTAATCAGCCTGCCATTTACCTCTAGCTTCATAGGAAACTAAGATTTCAAAGGTGGCTTATTTCAGAATTTGCCTATGAGGATGTGATGTGATTAAGTGATGGGCTGACAAGTAATCACAGTGCCTTTGCTTCCATAGAGCCAGAGTTACGGGCTAAGAGAGTTAGGGTGAGCCTGATATAGAGACCCTGAAGTTTGAGGTGGAAGGTAGTGGTGGGGTTAGGGGTGGTCCTAGTGAAATAAACACTGGTGTTTTCTTCTCACTTGGAGAATTCTGAAAGGAGAAGGCAGGCTAGAGCAGACCTTGATGGAGGGGCAAAGAGAGAGAGCAACAGTTTGGTGGGGCAAGGATGTGTGAGCTCCTTGGTGAAGTGGACTCTGCAGTAAGGGATGGGCTTTGAGCTGCCTTGATGGGATCCTGTCCCACAGGGCTATCTGCCAGGACTCTAGCAGTAAGGCAAAGTGGGGGTTATCGCCAGGGGTCAGGAGCCAAGAGGGTGGATCACAACAAATTAGCGAGAGAAGACATCACCCACATCAGGGAACCATGCACTACAAAGGTACCAGGGGGCCTTCTGAAGAACCCACAGATGCTTCCCCTCTGAAGACCTAGCCTTTGAAGTACTCACGGATGTGACGACGCTCTCCCTGGCTGGGCCTAAGCCACACCACAGGAGGGAGCGGCATTCAGGCAAAAGGGGCCGCTCTTCTCGCTCTGCCCACCACTCCTCACCTGAGCTCCCCGCGCACTGGCAGCCTGTGGAAAGAGGAGGTGGGGTTGTGGGTAGGGGGGGCGTGTGGGGCTGGGGATTCCGGCGCCCTCTGCCTCCCGGGCCGGGTCCTCGTTCGCAGCGCTCTCCCAGGAGACGGCGAGTCGCCCTCCCGGCGGTGTGCGGCGGCGAGGGCCCTGCAGCTGCGCGCGCAGCCTTGGCGCCGGCGCGCGTCTTTCGCGGCTCTCTGGGGTGCCCGCGCAGCGCCTGAGGCAGCGGGGTCGCTCAGGTGGGGGAGGCCGAGCGGAGGAGTGGTTTCCCCTTCCCAGCGACCCGCTGAGGCGGCAGCGGCGTGGGCGGAGTGTCGGAGGAGCCGGGTGGAGTAGGTATGGGTGACGCACCGGTCCCATTCTGGGGGCGGCCTCATCGTCCCGCTGTTTCCCGGGCGCACCGCGTGTTGCCTTTGCCGCGTGGCATGCGGCGGTGTGAGCGATGGTGGTGGGTCGAACGCGGCCTCGTGAGCTATGGTGGCGGGCAGAGCCAGCCACGCGGCGCCCTGGCCATCTTTCAGAGCTACCCTGTGGCCAATATGTGTGTACGCTTGGGCTCCTTCCCTGCCCGAAAAGCGAACTTGCAGGCAACACGGGATGCTCAGTAAGACTTCGAGGAGCCGAGGGAGGCGAGGGAACGAGCCTGTGGCAGCACGGGGCTATGGCTCCCACCGCAGACGCCTGCGATGCCCTAGGCTTGCCCATGCCGCACCCTCGCCCAACGTCCCGGCGTCTCTGAATGCCTTCCCGCTGGTGGGGACAATCGGTGGTGGTGATGTGCCCTCGCGAGAAAGCCTCCGCGGACCTGAGGGCATGCCTTGGGGTGCCAGACCCCCCCGGCGCCGCCCCTCCTCCGCGGAAATGCCCCCCCCCCACTACCTACCCTCGGGTGTGGGCCGAGCCCCTCTGCTTCCCCGAAGGGGTCCTCCCGCCAGGTGGGGCCCAGTGCTCTTCCTGGCCTGAAAAAAGAAAGAAAAGGAAAGGAAAAAAGACCTAACACTTGAACATCGGTCCACTGTTAGTCAAGAGATCACAAACTGTACCAGGCTAGGTTAAAAGACCTTTCCCTACCCCCTAACCCAATGCCGCAGGAGCCAGGAGAGGTGGATGACGTAGCCAGAGAAATGGCACACCACACATGCCTTCTTATCCAATGTGGATCCTCCAGCCACAGGTCAGGCCTGAGGGGTGGGAAGTATTGAATTGGATGTAAGGTGTTTTTGTTTGTTTACTATGGACTGGTTTTGGGTGTGTGTGTGTGTTTGTTTTTTAAAAGGCCCCAGATGAAGCTATTCCTATAACCTTTGGAGACCCTGGAAAACTTCAAGATCTTTCTGGGATGTTGGTTGTCCAGGGGCTTAAAAAGGGACGTTAAAAGACGCTGTTAGGAGACAAAGCCATTTCCTGTTTGTATCTCTTGTGTGTGTACCCTTTGCTTCAGCTGGGGTGTGACAGAGTGTGTATTTCTCCTCCTCTAGAAGGTGCACTTTTCCAGAGATTAGAAGTCACTGAGTCCTGTCTGTCTCCTGTGGACAGTCCTAGGTAAATGCAGGTACATTTTCTCTCTTCTCTTGCATTATCAATCACTGAAGTATTCTGTATGTGAGGCTTTTCCTGATGACACTGTTTAAAAAATCTATAGTTTTTCTTCTACCGGTTGCATTTTAAATTCATGCCTTCCATATAGTGAAGGAATCCCGGACCCCTTGGACTTCAGTCCCCTCTCTGGGATGTGGTCTCCTGGAGTTGCGGGATCCACCCTCTTCAGTATCTTTCTGTTCTGTTTAGCACCCAGGAATGAGCTTTCAGGACCAGTTGTTTCATCAGTTTAGAATTTTCTTTCCCAACTCTGGAGAGATGTGCTTGGTCCCTTACACAACGGAGAGATCGGCCTCTTCGCAGGGAAGGCATGGGGGATAGGTGGAAGAGATGAGAGAAGGCAGGAGACTGGCAGGAATTGATGGAACAAGGGGAAGGGTATGTGACAACAAGGGTGTCAAGGAGACAGAAGGAAGGTACAGAGAAAGGGTTTGGAAGGAGGACCAAGGCAGGTCCATGAAATTTTTGACTGAAAATGGTATTACATCAACTAAAACACACGGTACTTAAAGAGTACAGTGTTGAAATTTATATTGTAATCACAATTACAAATCTTCCCGGAAAGATCTCTATAGGTGGCCAGTAAAAGAGCATCTAATTTTGATTACTGCATCCTGTGTCCTCAAAGGTTTATGTTTCCTGATATTTTTCTATGAACTTTGGGATTTGCCCTATTTGGATCCTGCAACTTCATGATAAAGTGGAAGGAGGTTTTGAAAGGTTTTGAAGTCAGACAGATCTGAGTTGTCTGCTATTATTAACTGCAAACTTGAGCCCATTACATAATCTCTCTGAGCCTTAATTTCTCCATCTGTAGCTATCTACCTAAGGTAGAGACTATTAAGCAATTAAATGCAAATACAAAATAGAATACTCAAGACACCCAGCACAGTACCTGGCACATAGCAAGTGCTCAGTAGATGGTTAAAATTGTTAATATTGTTGTGTATAATATTCCACTAAAATATCTTAGAGTAATTATTTCTGTAGCTATAGTTTTTGGCATCTCTAAGGTTTTGAAGGTTTCTAATTCTTGTTTGTCTAAACTATTCAAAACCGTACTACCATAAACACTTTTGCCCAGAATGCAGGTTTCCTTAGTACTATATTCCTAGAAGTGAAATGATTAGGTCAAAGGTCTAAACAGCTTTGTAGCCTGCCAGTTGGTACTTAGAGACATTGGACCAATTTGAAATGCAAATAGAGTATCTGGGTGCATTTATTTCCAAGGTCTGGTCAATAACAATACTTTAAAAATACTTAAATTTGTAATGAGTGCTGAGACCTTCTCTTTTACATAAGATTCAAATCTTCATACTTTTAATGAGCTTTTTTAATCATATTTGCCTTGCATATTTTTCTACAGTCTGTGTTATTTGTGGTGCAGTCTTATTCCATTTTATTATGCTGAAGTTTTTGTATATATCTTTCTATAAAATATATCTATCTTATAATAGAAAATGTATTTTATTTTTCTTTAATAGTCATAAATTTATCATCCATTAAAATAAAAACTTTTTGGTTCTCTAACACATCTGCAGCTTTAAATAGTTAACTGTGGGTATTAAAGACTTATTATTAATCCATTTGCCAAGTTTTATTACCTAATGTTTCATATGTGTTGCTTATTTTGTACAGTAGGTGCTTATGCTTATGGTCTGATATCTTGAGTCTGTTTCTGGGATCTTGATTCAATTTCATTTGTCATTTTTTTAAAGATTTATTTATTTATTTGAGAGAGAGTCATTTTTTCTGAGTATAGCCCCATATCAAACAGATTTCCTAATTAGGATATGTCTATTTAAATGGTCATTCATATTCTTGCTAGTTTTTTTTTAAAGATTTTATTTATTTGACACAGAGAGAGAGAGAGAGAGCCCAAGCAGGGGCGAACGGGAGAGGGAGAATCAGGCTCCTTCCTAGCAGGGAGCCTGATGCGGGGCTTAATCCCAGGACCCTAGGATCATGACCTGAGCCGAAGGCAGACCCTTAACCAACTGAGCCACCCAGGCGACTCTTGCTAGTTTTTTTTTAAAGATTTTATTTATTTATTTGAGTGAGAGAGCACATGTGAGCACAAGCAGGGGGAGGGGCAGAGGGAGAGGGAAAAGCAGACTCCACTGAGCAGGGAGCCCAATTCAGATCCATCCCAGGGCTCTAGGATCATGACCTGAGCCAAAGGCAGATAGATGCTTAACTGACTGAGCCACCCAAATGCCCCCATATTCTTGCTAGTTTTATTTTATTAAAATTCACCAAGGAGTTTTAGTTTTTTGGAATATGGTATTTTGATTGTTATCTCCTACAATGTGTGCAAACTTTGGGTGAATGTTCATTCTGTTTTATCTGTATATTCTAATTTTTTCTATAGCGAACATGCAGAAACAGTATACATTTAGAAGTAAGAAAAATATGATATAAAGGATCTTTAGTGGTAATGAAATGTAAGAGGGCAACATGATTGTAACTTCATAACTAAGCATTGACTGAAATAGGCAGAGAAGTGTTGGTTATTGTCTCACTGGTTTCTTTACATAGATTCACCAAGCTCTCCTGTTTATTGAGCACTGGAACATTTTTAAAAAATTTTTTATTGTTATGTTAATCACCATACATTACATCATTAGTTTTTGATGTAGTGTTCCATGATTCATTGTTTGTGCATAACACCCAGTGCTCCACACAGAAAGGAGCACTGGAACAGTTTATTCTTTATTTTATTTTTTTTAATTTTTGAAGATTTTTATTTATCTTTTTGACAGAGAGAGACACAGAGAGAGAAGGAACACAAGCAGGAGGAGAGGGAGAGGGAGAAGCAGGCTTCCCTTGGAGCAGGGAGCCCGATGTGGGGCTCGATCCCAGCACCCTGGGATCATGACCTGAGCCAAAGGCAAACGCTTAACGACTGAGCCATCCAGGCACCCCTGGAACATTTTATTCTTAACTACAACTCTCAAAGAACCACATTGAGACTTGCAAGACCAGGAATAGTCTTGGCACAATATAGGTAGTTTGTTTGAATTTGCTAAATACATAACAGTGTCACCTTGATATTTTTTCTATTGTGCTAATAACAATTGCCATAAATTAAATAAAAGGGGTGACTTCTGTCTGATTTCTGTTTTTGATTGAAATGAACTAACTTTGGGGTGCCTGGATGGCTCATTTGGTTAAGCATCTGCCTTATGCTCAGGTTATGATCCTGGGGTCCTGGGATCGAGCAGTCTGCTTGGCCCTCTTCCTCTGTGCCCCTCCCAACTTGTGCTGTCTCTCGCACGTTCTTTCTCTCTCTCAAATAAATAAATCTTAAAGAAAGAAATGAGCTGACTTTGCTTCCACACATGATAGAGTATAATAGGGACTGGATTTACCCTCCAGCCTTAAACAGCTAGAACTCTGGACAAAATATATAATAGTTTTTGGAATGTAGACAGGTAGAATAGACCTGTGATCCCTGAGAGAAGAAAAACAAATGAGGTGAGTTTTACAATTGACTCAGTATACTGCCTGGATGGACTGAGTGCAGGGAAAAGGAACTAACACTCCAGGCTATAAATATAAATTGGAGTTCCAAGAGGTCAATGCAGATAGAACTTGTGGGGCTGAGTAAAGGAGGGGAGGGAACTTCACAAAGAGAGAGCTCTGTATATTTACAGAAAGACCCCTTTAAGGGTTTGGTTGACTGATCTGCACATTTGTTTTTGTTTTAAAGATTTTTATTTATTTATTTGACAGAGAGAGACACAGCGAGGGAGGGAACACAAGCAGGGGGAGTGGGAGAAGGAGAAGCAGACCTCCCGCGGAGCTGGGAGCCTGATGCGGGGCTCGATACCCAAGCTGAAGACAGTCGCCTAACTGAGCCACCCAGGCGCCCCGAATGATCTGCGCATTTGTAAGAGGAAACTACTGAGGCCATGGAAAGGATCACCACGAAGCTGTAAATCAGACAATTCCTAGAGCTCCCATGGAGCTGGGAATAGTTTGTGCTCTACACCAGCTGGAGTAGAAGGACCTCATAAGGCATCAGGGAGACAGCTCAGAAAGCTATTTTCTTAGTAGTAAGGCTAAATTAGCCCTAGACTAAATTAAAGGCTGCTCTGGCTTCAAAGGAGGCTTTGAAAAGAACAAACTGATTCTAAGTGACGTGATTACGCCAGAACACAATCCAAAATTAATTGAGGAAATTCAACAAAATCTAGCACCAGAGGGATAAAATTCACAATGTCAGGCATCTAATAAAAAAAAAATTACCAGGTATGCAAAGAAGTGGGAAAATATCCATAAGCAAGAGAAAAGTCAATCAATAGAAACAGTCTCAGAAATGACAGACATGATGGAATGAGAAGACAAACATTAAAAAAGCTTCCATAAATACACTCCATATTTTCAAGAAGGTAGAGGAAAACCTAAGATAGAAATGGAAGATACAAAATGGATCCAAATGCAACTTCTAGAGATGAGAAATATATAAAATGAAAAATATGGTATGTGAGATTAGTTCCTGCAGAAAAAAAATCAGTGAATCTGAAATCATAGTAATTCAAATTCAAAGTGAGGCATAGAGAGAAAAAATACTGAAAATATATGAACAAAGTATTATGATCTGTGGGATAATATAAGCGGTCTAGCATACATGTCATTGGAAGTCCAGAAAGAGAAGTAAGGAGGGGCTAAAGGAGGAAACAGGAAAAAGTATTTGCAGAAATAATGGCTAAAATATTTCCAAATTTGACGGAAACTATAAACCCACGTATAATGAACACCAAGCAGAACAAACATCAAGAAAACCATACCATGGCATATTATAATAAAATTGCTAAAAACCTGTATAAAGAGAAAAAACTTAAAAGCAGTCTTAGGGGTGCCTGGGTGGCTCAGTCGGTTAAGCATCTGCCTTCAGCTCAGTTCATGATCCTGGGGTCCTGGGTTGGAGCCCAGGCTCCCTGCTCAGTGGGGAGTCTGCTTCTCCCTCTCCCTCTGCCTCACCACCAAGTACACACATGCGCTGTCTCTCTCAAATAAAAATAAGTAAAATCTAAAAAAAAGGCAGTCTTAAAAACAGAAAAGGGACAATTATACAAAGAGGAACAAAGGTAAGGTTGAGAGTAAAGTTCTCATCAGAAACTATACAAACTAATATCTGTGTAATTACCTACAAATTTTTTTAAAAGATTTTATTTATTTATTTGACAGAGCACAAGCAACAGGAGTGGCAGGCAGAGGGAGAGGGAGAAGCAGGCTCCCTGCTGAGCAAGGAGCCTGATGCATGGGACTTGATCCCAGGACCCTGGGATCATGACCTGAGCCGAAGGCAGACACTTAACCGACTGAGCCACCCAGGCGCCCCTGATTACAAATTTTCTGTTGGACATTCCATTTAATAGAATATAAGTAATAGTTCTTCTTAAATCTATTTATTTATTTAATTTATTTTAGAGTGGGAGAGAGCAGGGAAGAGGCAGAGGGGGAGAGAGAATCTTAAGCAGGCTCCATGCCCAGCGCAGAGTCTCTCACAGGGCCTCTCACAGGGCTCAATCTTACAACCCTGAGATCATGACCTGAGCTGAAATCAAGAGTTGACTGCTTAATGGACTGAACCACCCAGGCACCCCAGTTCTTCCTAAATTAAAAAAAAATTGTTTTCTTTCTCATTTGTGATTTTACTTATAAAATTCAGGTAACTTTGAATTTTGCTAAATATTTCATAAAACCAAATATTGATGATTTCAATAGTTCTTTATTTCTATAGTTTTACATTCTATTTTATTTGCCTTAAACATTATTTTTCTTTACCTTTTTAATTTTATTTTGATTTTCTCCATTTCTTTTTTTTTAAGATTTTATTTATTCATTTGAGAGAGTGTGCACATGCGAGAGCATGGGCAGGGGTGGGGCAGAGGGAGAGAGAGAAGCAGGCTCCTTGCTGAGTGGGGAGTTTGACTGGGGGCTCAATCCCAGGAACCCAGGGTCACTTCTTGAGCCAAAGGCAGATGCTTAACTGACTGAGCCACACAGGCACCCTTTTGTGGTTGAATAATATTCCACTGCATGTATGTGTGTGTTTATATGTGTGTGTGTGTGTGTGTGTGTGTGTGTGTCTCCATTTTCTTTATCCATTCACTCATCAATGGACATTTAGGATGCTTCCATGTCTTGGCTATTGTGAATAAAACTGCAATGAACATGAGGGCACAAATATCTCTTCAAGATAGTGATTTCAGGGGTGCTTGGGGGCTCAGTTGGTTAAGCGTCTGACTCTTGATTTTGGCTCAGGTCATGATCTCAGGATTGTGAGATCAAGCCCCATGATGGTCCCCATGCTGGGTGTGGAGCCTGCTTAAGATTCTCTCTCTCCCTCTCCCTCTGCTCCTCTCCCCACCTCTTAAAAAAAAAAAAAAGATAGTGATTTCATTTCCTTTGAATATATACCCAGAGGTGGAATTACTGGATCATATGGTAGTACTATTTTTAATTTTTTAAGGAACCTCCACACTGTCTTCCACAGTGATGGTACCAATTTACATTCCCACCAAATGTGCACAATGGTTTGTTGTTACTTTTTGTCTTTTTGATAATGGACATTTAACAGGTATGAGATGATATATCATTGTGGTTTTGATTTGCATTTCCCTGATGCTTATTAATGGTGTTTATCTTTTCATGTGCCTGTTGGCCATCTGTATGTCTTCTTTGGAAAAATGTCTCTTTGGGTTCTTTGTCCATTTTAAAATAAGATTATTTGGGTTTTTTTGCAATTGAGTTGTATGAGTTCCTTACATATTTTTGACTTTAACTCATTATCATATATTTACTCCTATTCTATAGATTGCCTTTCCATTTTGTTGATTGTTTCTTTTACTGTGCAGAATCTTTTAAATTTTATGTAGTTCCACTCATTTATTTTTGTTTTCATTGCTTGTGCTTTTGGTGTCATATCCAAAAAGTTGTTGCCAAGACCAATGTCAAGGAGATTTTCCCCTATGTTTTCTTTTTTAATTTTTTAAAGATTTTTATTTATTTATTTATTTATTTATTTATTTGACAGAGAGAGAGAGCACAAGCAGGGGGAGTGGCAGGCAGAGGAAGAGGGAGAAGCAGCTTCCCTGCTAAGCAGGGAGCCCAATGCAGGGCTCCATCCCAGGACCTGGGGATCATGACCTGAGCTGAAGGCAGGTGTTTAACCAACTGAGCCACCCAAGTGCCCCTTTCTGATTTTTTTTTAAAGGTAATCTATACATTTAGAATTTTTACATCCTTTTAATAAATGACCCTTTTTTGATACAATGACCTTCTTTGTTTCTTGTTACAGTTTTTGACTTAAAATCTGTTTTGTGTGATGTTATGGATAGCTACTCCTGCTCTCTTTTGGTTTCTGTTTGCATGGAAAACCTTTTTCCATCTTTCACTTTGAGCTTATGTGTGTCCTTAAAGCTTATGTGAGTCTCTTGTGGGCAGCATATAAGTCAGATCTTGCCTTTTTAAAAAAAAAATCCATTCAGCCATTCTGTGCCTTTTTTTTCTTAAAGATTTATTTATTTATTTGAGGGGGGAAGGGGCAGAGAGAGGGAGAGGGAGGGAGGGAGAATCCCAAGCAGCCCAAGGTGGAGCTATATCCTAAACCCTGAGACCATTACCTGAGTCGAAACCAAGAGTTGGACACTTAACCGACTGAGCCACCCAGGCACCCTTTTTTTTTTTTTTAGAGAGAGAGAGAGGTTGGGGGGGGGGGGGGGGGGGGAGAGAGAGAGAGAGAGAGAGAGAGAGAGAGAATCCTAAGCAGGCTCCACACTCAGCACAGAGCCCAATGTGGGGCTTGATTTCGTGACCCTGAGATGATGACCTGAGCCGAAATCAAGAACTGGATGTTTAACTGAGCCACCAGGTGCTCCTTTTGATTGGAGAATTTAATGCATTTACATTTAAACTAATTATTGATAGGTAAGGACTTACTAATGCCACATTATTGTTTTCTGGCTGCTTTGTTCACTTGTTCCTTTTTTCCTCTTTTGCTGTCTTCTTTTGTGAATTGATGGTTTTCCATAGTGGTATGCTTTGATTCCCTCCTGTTTATTTTTTGTGTGTCTACTGTAGGTTTTTGCTTTGTGGTTACCATGGGGGTTACATAAAACATCCTCTAAATATAACATCTTATAGATATAACAGTCCACTTCAAACTGATAACAACTTAACTTTGATTATATATAAAAACTTGATTCTTTTGCTCCCCCCATTTTATAATTTTGATGTCATAATTTACAACTTTTTATATTATGTATCCTATAACAAATAAGATTTATTTATTTATTTATTTGACAGAGAGAAACACAGTGAGAGAAGGAACACAAATAGGAGGAGTGGGAGAGGGAGAAGCAGGCCTCCTGCTGAGCAGAGAGCCCAATGTGGGGCTCAATCCCAGGACCCTGGATCATGATCTGAGCCGAAGGCAGACGCTTAATGACTGAGCCACCCAGGCACCCCTGTAGTTATACTTATTTTTAATACTTTTGTCCTTTAACCTTTATACTTAGAGTTTAATGGTTAACACTTAAACATATTACAGTATTAGAGTATTTGGAATTTGACTATATATTTACCTTTACCAGCATGTTGTATATTTTCATATATTTCCATGTTACTGATTGTGTCCTTTATTTATTGATTGATTGATTGATTGATTGATTGACAGAGAAAGAGAGAGAGAGAGCACAAGCAGGGGAAGTGGGGGAGGGAGAAATAGGTTCCTGCTGAGCAGGGAGCCCGATGAGGGGCTTGATCCCAAGACCCTGGGATGATGACCTGAGCCGAAGGCATTCGCTTAACTGACTGAGCCACCCAGGGGCCCCTAATAGTGTCCTTTCATTTCAACCTAAAGAACTCCTTTCAGCATTTCTTGTAAGGCTATTCTAGTGGTGATGAACTCCCTCAGCTTTTGCTTCTCGGGAAATCTTTTTCTCTCCTTCATTCCTAAAGGACAGCTTTGATGGGTAAAGTATTATTGGGTGGTGGTTTTTTTTCTTTTTTTCAGCACTTTGAATATATCATCCCACTTTCTCTTTGCCTTCGCAGTTTCTTTTGAGAAATCCACTGAGAGCCTTATGGGAGTACCCTTGTATGTGAGGAATTTCTTTGTCTCTCGCTGCTTTTAAAATTTTCACTTTGTTTTTGAAGTTAGAATGTTTTATTATATGTCTTGAATAAAATCTTTTTGAATTGAAATATTTTGGGAACCTGTGATTTGCATGAACTTGTATGTCTGAATCTCTCCCCAGATTTGGTAAGTTCTCAGTCATTATTTATTAAGTAAACTTTCTTCCCTTTTCTCCCTCTTTTCTTCTTCTGAGACTCCAACAATGCACAGAATGTTTTTCTTAACGCTGTTCCATATTTTACGTAGGCTTTCTTCATTCTCCTTCATTCTTTTTTCCTTTGTTCTCCTCTGAATAATGTATTTCTTTTCTTTTCTTAAGTTTTTATTTATTTTTTTAAGTAATCTCTACACCCAACATGGGGCTTGACTCACAACCCTGAGATCAAGAGTCACATGCTCTTCTAAATGAGCCAGCCAAGTGCTCCTCCTCTGTATAATTTCTAATGACCTGTCTTCTACTTCACACTTCACATATTCTTTTTGTTTGATCCAGTATGCTGTTGATGCTCTCTATTGTGTTTTTCATTTCATTCATTTCATTTCATTCATTGTATTCTTTCATAAGAATTCTTCTTTAATTCTTAGAATTCCTGTTTGTTCTTTTCTGTGATTTCTATCTTTGTTAAGCTTCTCATTTTGTTCATGTATTGTTTTCCTGATTTTGTTGAATTGTCTTTCTGTGTTTTCTTGTAGTTCACTGAGCTTCCTTAAAACAACTATTTTGAATTCTTTATTGGGCAAATCACAGTTCTCCATTTCTTTGAGGTCCGTTACTGGAAACTTATTGTTTTTCTTTGCTAGTATTATGTTTCCTTGATTTTTAAAATGTGTCTCAAAGTCTTGCGTTACTGCTTTCACATCTGAAGAAACAGTTACCTTTAGCCTTTACTGACTGGCTTTGGGAGAGAAATACCTTTTGTCAGCCCTGTTAAGGATTCTGAGGCTTTCTTGGATCTTTTCTATGGATATCCCTGCTTCATATTTCTTGTTCCCTTGTGGGAGCGGGTGGGATTCTTAAGATTGTATGCAAAGCCAGGCTAGGTGCTGACAGCCTCCCCTTTGCTTTTCCTGGGGTGGTGCTGAATGCTTAAGTTTGTTTACTTTCACCTAAATCTTCAGGGCTTGGTCAGCTTTCTGTGTGTGCTCACTAGGCTTTCTGCAAACCTCACTCTCATTGCCCTTCAGGACACACACAGGGAGCTGGCCATAGGATGTGGGTGTATGTGGGTGAGGCATGTTGAGCTTTGTTGTGGGTCCCTGTGGGCCGTTTGGGGGATCTTCAGGTCAGGCATCCCCAGGAGTGCATAGCTGGGCTTCTTGATGGAATACATGACACAGTTAATAAAATCTCTGTCCCTCGGATGCTCTTCAAGAGCCCTGTCTGCTGGTCTCCAGCCACTCTCTGACCCAACCTCCCCCGCCCCCACCCCCAGGTCATGCAGTAATCCTCAGTATTCTGGGTGGGTGAAAAAGAAGTGGGCCCTTTGGCAGCATCATGGACATCTGGGGCTGCTGGGCACTTACTTACACACTCTCACTTTCCCCTGTGGGAGAAATCATGGGCTGAGTATGTCACTCTTGGCACTGAGATGTGCTGCCTTGGGGGAGGGGTGACTTGGGTAAAGAGAAACTGTTTCCTCTTACTCTCTTAAGTGTATCCAACATCAGATATTTTTTTGCTCCAACAGTGTGCTGGAACTTCTCCATTGGATTCCTAGACTTCCACAAAGGCACTCTTGTCCATGGGTAATTGTCAGAGTTAGTGTTCTTTAGGAGGAAGATGGTAGAAAACTTTTTTTTTTTAAGATTTTATTTATTTATTCGACAGATAGAGAGACAGCACAAGCAGGCCGAGTGGCAGGCAGAGGGAGAAAGAGAAGCAGGGAGCCAGACATGGGGCTCGATCGCAGGACTCTGGGATCATGACCTGAGTCAAAGGCAGCCGCTTAACCGACTGAGCCACCCAGGCGCCCCAGTAGAAAACTCTTATTTCACCATTTTGATGACTTCACTCTGTGTGTTGTGGTCAGAAACATTTGAAAGCATTATTCAGTCTATATAGGTGCTTAACACATCAAAGAGCAGACTCAAGAACTCAGCAAGCATAAATTGTGGAAATTTAGTGTTATTGTTGTTGCCAGTTGTTCTCTATAATTTAGTAGGCCCTGAGGTTATTTTAGAGAAGACTTAATTCAGAGTTCCAGAAACTCACTCAAACTTGCATAAGCTAAAAAGAGACACAAGACTACGTGTTTCACAGAACCAAAGGTCTAGAGAGAGCCTCATGAGGCACCAGATTGAATTCTGGAAAGCCACCAGAAACCAAGTTGTCTCTTCCTCTTTACCTCTCTCTGTGAGGCCTCATGGTCTTTTATTTCTGTTCTGAGAGCGTGCTTCATTCTTTTCTTTCCTTTGCTGTTTTGTCTGCTCAGCCTCTCATCCATTCTCTTCAGTATCCATATAGCCTACCTAGAATGGCTATATCCAATTCCAAATTTCCATAAGAGACAATCTGCTCAGCCCAGCTTGGCCAGGTGTCTATCCTTGGACCAATCAAATGTGGCCAGGAATGTGAAATCAACAAGAACCTACCTATGGAAATTACCCCCTTAGGAAAGGGCAGTTCTCAGAGAAGAATCCCAGAAAAAGTCTCTTAAAACCAGATATCACTGATGTTCATTGCAAGGACTCATCAACAAGAGAAAGATCATTACAAAATAATTAATTAATAAATTAATTATTAATAAAATTAATAAATAATAAAAAGGATATGAGGCAGCTAATTTTTAAAGTATGTACATGTACAGATTTTAATATGATAAGCCTGGAAAATACATAAATTTAGTATTAAAATACTTTACTTCAAAATCATTAAAAATTTCAAGTGTGGCTTAGTTTAAGTCATTGTTCTAAGTGGAAAGTTTTATTCCAAGTGATTACAGTTAAGTGTGGAGATTTTAAAAAGTGAGTATTTGGCTGGTTTGTTTCTTTTTGCTTAAATGCAGTCTGTATTTTAGCCAAAATTAAATTAAATTAGTAAGAAAATGTAATAAAAGAAGAACTAGTAAATCAATTTGAATTTAATCAACAGAGGGAGCTAGTTTTAGATATTTAAAATATCTTGGTCAATTGTAATATTTTGGTTAACGAATTGTTGAAATTTCATAAGGAAATGAAACCCAGTTGTCTGGCTTTACCAGGTGTTTCTATATGACTATAGCTAATTGTACCCCATAGCATGGGTATTAAACATTTTAGGCAACGTATCTTGTTTTACTGCTAACTGAGTAGGGGAAGTAAAATGCGGAACAAATCATTACTCTGGACAGGAAGCAATAGAAAGGCAAATCAACATTGTTCTTGACTTGGTCCTTTGCATTGTTTTTATATTTTTACTGGAAATACTTTATAGCAATGCCCTTTTGGATCACCATTTAGTTGATCAGTAAATGGGTATCTAATATAGTGCAAACCCCAGCTGGGACTGAATGTTTCTTTTCCCCTGGGGAAAGGCCCTATAACCTGAGTTAATTTGCATATGATTCAGGTGGCTAGGAAAGGGAGAGAGTGCTGACTTGGGGACCAGGCTTCCCACAGTTGAGGAGAGGGGCTATATTCTCCAACAGGCATGGGTGCATGTCCTTTTGCGCAATTATAATTAGAAAGTAGGAATGTTATGGGGCGCCTGGGTGGCTCAGTTGGTTAAGTGTCTGCCTTTGTCCCAGGTCATGATCCCAGGGTCCTGGGATCAAGCCCGCATCAGGCTCTCATCTCAGCAGTGAGTCTGCTTCTCCCTCTGTGATCTCTTTCGCTTTCACTCTCTCTCAAATAAATAAATAAATAAAATCTTAAAAAAAAAACAAAGTAGGAATGTTAAGGAGGGAGGGCTTAAGTAACAACAAGCTTCATTAAGTTGATCTGCCTGCAGCCCTTGGTGAAGTGTGGCTTAGGGGTAAGCTCAGCTTGGGGAATAAACAAATAACTGCAAGCTAGGCTCTTGGGTAGCCTAGCCTCTTGAGTTTCTTTGTGATGGTAAGTAAAAATTTGGAGGATTGGCCCTTCCTTTAGAATAACCTCAAGAGGGTAAAAAGCTGGGCTCTTGCTAGCCTCAGTTGATCCCAGAATTTGTCTTAAAGAGCCCAGCCGTGGGGCGCCTGGGTGGCCCAGTCATGACCTGAGCCTTTGGCTCAGGTCATGATCCCAGGGTCCTGGGATCGAGCCCCGCATTGGGCTTCTTGCTCAGCAGGGAGCCTGCTTCTCCCTCTCCCTCTGCCTGCTGCTCCCCACTGCTTGTGCTCATGCTGTCTCTCTCTCTCTGTCAAATAAATAAATAAATAAAATCTTAAAAAAAAAAAAAGAGCCCAGCCCTGCAGGGATCAGCCATTGACTTTTCTCCAGACAAAGAAACAGCTCAGAGATGGCTGGAAGGATTCTACCAACAGACTACCAGGGAGAGAGTATGCAAGCAGTTGTAGTCAGACAGTGCAAACAATAGTGTGAGAATTGGTGGTTTTTCCTTGTTGGGGCATCAGCAAGATCAGTGATGGAGACTCCAAGAGTGGCTGTGCACATGAAGTGAGGTGACAGCATGCTTGTACCTGCAGCTCTGCCCTCTCCCCTTTCTACTGTTCATCCTCATCAACTTACAGACTTGGTATAGTGTCTCCCATCTTTAAAAAAGCCTACACTAGATCCTTCATCCCTTTTCAGCTGTCAGACCATCTCTCTGCCTTTCTTCCCAGAAAAATATCTCAAAAGAACTACCTACACTCTGCCTTTAATTTTTCACCTCCCTTAAATGATACTTTATCTTTAGGATGCTTTTGGCATTGAATAACAGAAAACTCTTGGGGTGCCTTGGTGGCTCAGTTGGTTGGGTGTCCAGCTCTTGGTTTCAGCTCAGGTGTGATCTTGGGGATGGGGCATGGGGCTCTGCTTGTCCTTCTCCCTCTGCTCCTCCCCGGGGTGTTCTCTATCTCTCAAATAAATAAGTAAATGAAGTCTTTAAAAAAATAACAGAAAACTCTAAATCAACTGGGGATTTATGAATTTAAATAACAAGAACACCACAGATAGAGCAGCCTTCAGGTGTGAGTTCTGGCTCTGCTTTGTGACAGTTCTCTTGAGTCTGCTCTTCTCTTTGGCATTGGCTTTATCCTCAGGCTGGTATCAAGACGGTTTCTACACAACTAGAAATCACATGCAGAAATGACAGTAGCCAATGGAAGAAGAGAAGCTGTCTTTTCTTTGTTTCTTTTTAAGGAAAAAGAGACCTTTACAGAAATCCTCCAACAAACTTCCCCTCACATTTTGTTAGAATTATATCACATGCCCATTCCTAAACATATTGCTAGAGGAAAGTATATTATAGTGGTTGGCTTGCACCAATCAGGATTTACACTGGAGCTGGCCATAGGATTCTATTTGAAGGAAGAAAGAGAAAACAGATTTTAGCAAAGTATCTAACATGCCAGTTTAACTTTTGTCCTCAACACTACAGTGGGATGAAATTGCCTAAGACACAAATTCCAGTGAGCATTCTTTGTCTTCATCTAATTCCACCTTTTAGCAACATTTGACTATTTGAGTACACTTTAGCTTCTGCCACATCATGTTCTCTTGGTTTTTCTATTCTCTCTAGTTGTTTTTTCTTGGTTTTCTGTGTACCAGGATTGTAAAACAGGACTCATCCTATTTTGTTTTCAGCTTTATTTTCCCAACACAATCAGATGATTCCAACATTTCAAATTAAGGAATGAGATGATTAGTGAGGACTTGCAAAGGAGGTGGCAAAGAGTGGGTTTTATGTCTATTAGCTGATTAAAAATTCAGCCTTATAAAAGAGGTTGAAGAGACCAACCTCTTTTAAGAAATTGGAGAGAAAATTACTTTAGAGATCTGCAATATAAGTTTTCTCCCACAGTAGGGAAGCAGTGGGGATGCTTGCTATTCTGTCAGTTTAGTGAAAGGGGCTTCATTGAGGAGCACTTGGAGAGTGGGGGCACAGAGGACTGGAGTCTGACTGTGGCTGACTAGCTCCTCTGATGGCAGGGTAAAGAGGTGATGCTGTGTTGGGGATGGCTGCTCTCCCAGAGTTTTGGACAAATGATGCTTCAGAGCTTCCCACAGATGTTATATAGTACATGCATAGAGAGCAGGTATGGGGTTTTCTTAGATCCTGCCCAAGAGAGCTGCTTGGGGAAAAACAAACAAACCCTGGAGATATACCCTTAGATTCTGGGGTAATGAGGGAAGAATTTTAAGTGACCAACCATGAGAAAAGCATTTATTTTGAAAAAGGGAACTGCCATTGCAAGATTTCCTGAGATGATGGAGCTCTGTAAAAGCCACAAAGTAGTCCCATGAAATAAAGAATATGCTTTAAATACCTACCAAACCTAAGTAACTTTGTTTAGTTCATAAGTCAATTAAGATCTTTCCTGCCCCATACCTTTTCTCCCTCCCTAGTCTGTTTCCACCCTGAGGAAGCAGAAGCTGAAGGCCTTAGGTGAAAGAAAAAAAGAGCCACCTATACCCTTTTCCTGCTCGAGGCAGCCAGATTGGAGCACACTCAAGCTGCGGGGGGGGGGGGGTAGGGAGGGTTGGGGGGTGGAGAAGCTTCAACTCTTCATGGATTTGGAAGTTGTTATTGCTTTGGACCACTTGTAACACTTGTAAAATGAAACTGTGTGTCTGACCAGAGGTAACCTGATGGCGTTTTATTACTTAAGAATGTCTAGAAAAGTCACAAAATTGCCTTTGATTTTATTTAAAGAGCAGGGAACATCCAGTTCCACTGAAGGGATGATTTGAACACGTAGTGGAGAAAAAGAATAAAGTGGTTTTCTGATAATACCAAGTGCATCCCTCTTGCTCAATGTATCATTAAGATGGACTTTTTCCTCTTTCATCCAGCTTCTAAATGAGGGCGTGCCCAGGACCTATCCTAGGTCTTCTTCTCATCTTTGTCTACGTTTTCTTGATATGTTATCCTTTCTCATTGTATGGCTTTGACTCACTTAATGCTGCCTTCCAGATGTGTACCCAATGTGTACCTCTAGCCCAAACATTTTCTGAGCCCCAGAATCATGAATCCAATATACTGGCAACTCCACTTCTTGCTAGTCTAATAAGCATCTTTCCATGCAGATTTTCCTGTCCCATCTCCACCATTTGTTTTTCTCCAGTTCTTTCCCATAATTAATAAAGAGCATTAAAAAATTGCTTCACCCCTAAGTTTAAAAAGTTATTTTGGATTTTCCTCTTTTCTTTCTCCCTTACTTCCAGGCCATAACCAAGTCTTATCAGTTCTATTTGAAGAATATATCCCTAGTCTGACCTCTTCTTTCCATCTCTACTCTCATCCCTTCCTCCAAGTTACCATCAGCTTCTCCTGGACTGGTCCAAGCCCTCCTTCCTGGTCTCTCATCTTCCACTCTATCCATGTTTAGTCTGTTTTCTATATCACGGAGTGAATTTTATTTTATCTTATTATTTTTTGAAGATTTTATTTATTTATTTGTCAGAGAGAGAGAGCACAAGCAGGGAGAGTGGCAGGCAGAGGGAGAAGCAGGCTCCCCACTGAGCAAGAAGCCTGATGCAGGACTTGATCCCAGGACTCTGGGATCGTGACCTGAGCCGAAGGCAGACACATAACCAACTGAGCCACCCAGGTGTCCCACACCAGAGTGAATTTTAAACATTTAAATCCAGTCATATCACTGGTTAAATCCTCTGTTTTATTCCTGTTTCATAAAAGTAAAATTCAAGCTCCTAATCATGGCCTACAGAAGCCTTGATGATCTGGTCTTTGTCTTCCTTTTTAAGTTCATATTGACCAGCCCCTCTTTGTTCACTGGGCTGCAGTCACTCTTTCCTGAATGGCCCAGTCTTCTGTTTACCGCAGGGACTTTGCACTTCTGTTCCTTCTGCCTGGAATGCTCTTTTACTGACTCTGATAAGGCTGACTCCCTCTCAGCCTTCATGTCTCTGTTCTAATATCACCTCTTTGGGAAGGCTTTTCCTGAGCAGCCTTTCTAAAGGAGCTAGCTCCTTCTGAATCCTCTGTTATTCTCTATCTAATTCACCTTATTTCTTGTATCGATGGCACTTATCACAAATTTAAATGATCTTATCTGTTTACTTATTTTATTTTCTATTTAATAAATGGGGGAAACATCCAACAATGAGTAGGTATCCTCTGAAGAAACCAGGCGGACCTGAGTTAGAAGAGCCCAGAGTGAAATCACAGGGGCCCTAAAGTTTGTTCAGAGGGGAGGATGTCACTTCACGGTGACATGCCCCACTCTGCCATGTTACCTGGGAAGAGGGATATAGTATCTTCATGGTCCAGAAAAGATAGATGTTAGCAGGAATTAGTTTTCTCTTTTCTGCAGCCAGAAGATGATAGAGAAGGAAATTTACTTAAGGCTTGGGAAGCCTCTCCTCAAGAAAATCCTATCAAAATGGCGAAAAGGGCAACACTTTAAGCATTCCACTCTAATGGCCAGATTGAGTAACAAATCCTTCAGTACAGAGGGCCCAGGTGAAGATCTCCCTCCTCAGGGACAGAGTGCTTGCCTCTACTGGAGCCCTCAAGACCTCCTACAGCTGAAAACTGATTTAATGTACACCCAGCTAATAGAGGATCCAAGGTGACTTGGATAAGTTGCTGTGAGTCACAGAAGTGATGAGAAATTCTGGGATACCATCCTATGTTTATAACTTCCATGCCCTCCTCCACAACCAAATTCAAATTGCAAATAGCAATAGATGACAATGAATATTTGATCAACATGCTATGGTGGGAAGCACATGAGCATGTGGCCAGACATGTGATTTTGAATTATATCTCTGTCACTTACTGGCTTAATGATCTTGGGCAAGTTACTTAACCTCTCTGAATCTTAATTTCTCCATTTAAGGAATAAATTACCTTTGTTAAGTTGTTCAGGTTTAAGGCTCTGATACATGGAAAGGGCCTGACAAATGATGGTATGATCATTATGGTTAGGAGATCTTCTGCTTATACCTCACTGTGCTAAAACACTTCATAGGCATAATAAAATGCAAACCTGTCTTACCTTTCTTCTACCATCTCTATGCTAAATCTTGGAGGATGTGAGCCTTTTAGAGAAGCTGAATGCTGTAAAGCAAGAAGTGGATTTCGGGGGCGCCTGGGTGGCTCAGTCGTTAAGCGGCTGCCTTCGGCTCTGGTCATGATCCCAGGGTCCTGGGATTGAGCCCCGCATCAGATTCCTGCTCAGCAGGAAGCCTGCTTCTCCCTCTCCCACTCCCCCTGCTTGGGTTCCCTCTCTCGCTGTCTCTCTCTCTCTGTCAAATAAATAAATAAAATCCTTAAAAAAAAAAGTTGATTTCAAGTAAATTTGTGTCAAGATTGACATCCAACATATCATTAGTGTATATTAAGACATGGAGGTACCTGTGATCCATGCTGGAAACAAAAGGCAATCTAATTCCAAGGAATAGGAGGTTACCAGGAATTAGCATGGTTACAAGGTGGCAGGCTGAATCATAAGAGATTAAGTCTAAACAGGAAAGTGACAATCTAGGTCAGTTCAACTTCTCAGTAGACAAATGGAAGACCATTTGCTTTCTGATTAGGCTATGTTAATTCCTCCACATGTTAATCTCTTCAAAGCCTCTGTTTTCTAGCCTTTTACCAGTGATATCTTACATATCCCTTTAAGCACTGGGTAATTGTTTGCCATGAAAGATAGACAATTGTACATAAATGTGGGTGGTGGTAGCAGTCATGTTTTCTGTTGTAAAGATGAAGAAGCTAAAAGAGCCAGTCTAAGAAAAATAGTAAATCAGATGTTAAGAGAAGAGAATGTTTCCTGGTTTATTCTTTGCCCTGGGAGACCCTGGGAGTATTCCCGATCATGGGTTCAAAGTGATTTCTGTGTATCTGTAACAGTTTTATTTTTCACACCTGTGTCAATCTGAGTTGGGTTTTGTTACTTGTGACAGCAAGTAACAATTTTTTTTTTTTTTACTTAAATAGCACTGTTTTATTTGTCCCAAGAGGGTACCACTTTTATAACCATCATTATTATATGTGTTTATAAACACTTCTTGAAATGCATTGCAGAAGAGCTATCACATTCATTTTCTGAAATAACATTCTTCTCAAAGTGTTTTGCACAGAACGGGCAAGAGTCCTGTGTAATACACTGTATTAGAGTCCTGTGTCATACACTGGTATGACACAATGCTTGGTACATAGCAGCAGTTCTCTGACAAAAAAGGTCGCTGTCATTATTACTGTTGCTGTTAGTACCACTCCATGAGGATAATACCCTTAGCCTCACTGGGGGCATTCCTGAAAGTCAAATGTCAGTGTGGTCTTCAGAGATAGTTTGGGGAGGGTGGTAAATCCTGGCCTTAAACTAAATCCTTGTAACTGGTTCTATCTACGGAATACACCTGTTCCTACTTCTCTCTCTCTCCATTCATCCATCCATCCATCATCCACCCATCCATCCATCCATCCATCCACCCATCCATCCATCCATTCAGTGTGGCACAAACTAGGGAAATAATTTCCTATTAGTCAGATCATCTAACAAGAAACAGATTCTTCAACCTTCCGGAAGGAGCCCCAGTAGAAGCACTTCAGAGTGAGAGAATGGATCTGGTGGTGCTTCTATGGAGGAAGACTTGTCAGATCCTTTCAGTTAGAGTTTTCTTGTCTTTGGACAGTGCTTAGATGAGCCATTCCTGTTTGTCGTCCTCTAACAGCAGCTATAGGCCTGAGCTGATCCATGTCCTGCCTGACCTCACATCAGCTTTCTGGCCGCCTCTGCATTTTGCCTGACTTTAATTACCCTGTAACAGCTGCTGCCTCCTTCCCTGGTGCTGCCCCAAACCGGCCTGGCTTCCAGCTGGCTTCCGGAAAGCAGGCATCCAAGGAGCTGGAAGAGAATTTCTCCGTGTCTTTACGGAGGGGCGTTTGCCCTGATAGTATGACTTCTCAGAGTTGCAGAGTCTCTCTTCTGTAATCCTTGCTATTAGCAGTGGTGTTTTCTGCTGTTGAGTCCATCTTTGCCACAGATAGCTGGAAAAGCAGTGCAGAATGTGTCCTTGGATGTGGATCACTTTCATCAGGCAGGGAACCAAAACACCACTCATTCTGTCTCTCTGGAGAGTCACAGTCATGAAAGCACAAACTACATGGAGAAGCTAAGCAGCTGCATTAATGTGCCAGAAAATACCCCAGCAAAGACATCAGGGCAAGAAGTTGCCCTGGGACAGTGCTCAGCCTACGGGGATGAGGCCTCTTTTCAGGGCTCTGTCAGCAGCCTTGGGCTGTGGAACTGCTAGGAGTTTTAAGGGACCGGGACAAGGGAACCAGGGAGGAGCAAGTGCTCCTGGGCCTGAGCCTGTGGATTCCTGATGGTCCGATACCATTCTCAGGACTGGAGGGTCAGTCAGCCCATTCCAGGACACAAGGGTCATAGGCCAGTCAGATGGGGGAAAGGTGTTTGCTTGAAGCAGCCTGAGCCCACGTGACCAGGGTGAAGAATCAAAATCATCTCCCAGACAAGTAGCATAATCAGAATGAAAGAAAGCATGAGGACTGGGTCAAGGAGACTGGTTCAAGTTTGGGAGGGAGTCTCCTTTTCCTGTGGAGCCTGTGTGATTCTTGGGGGTGGGTGTGAGGGCTTGAAGTAGCTGTTCAGGGTGCACAGATGGAATGTGGAGCTGGGAACCTGGTGGAAGAGGAATCCTGCAAGTTCCTAGGGCTGTAGGATTGATGGGATTCCTCATATAGTTGGCCATCCTGACTGTAAAACCTTGTCTTATATGGATCTGTGGAATTCTGTGCATTTCCTTTGTCCATAATGTATACTGTTCTCACAGGAAAGGTGAAATTTGCAAGCCTATGAACAACCTCCCCTCTTTTAGGTGTTCTTTCTCAGATGCAAGATGAAGGCTTTGGTGTCTTCCCTATGCTGGGTTCTGATTTGTCACAGGATACAGCCTTGCTGGCTTACAGGCAATGTCTGTCCTCCTATCAACATCAGTGTGGCATCTGCAACCTGATAATTCACAGCTCAGGTGCTGGTATTTGGTTAAATGCCTTCCATTTTTTCTCTGCAACCACTCCACCATGTCTTTCTGAAATATTTTTTGTCAAGTCATCTAATCATTTTGTCCTCTACTAGCAGAAAAGGAAGACTCTGAAAGTCTTAAATGTTTTTTTAAACTTGATGCTTAAAAAAAATAGAGACAAGTCAGAGAGCTGTGATAAACTTGAAAAAGACTATATTATACACATTTTGAGGACTACTTAACTATTGGTTAAATCTGAAAAATACTAATGTAATGAAAATAAAGGGTCTAGTAGGGTCTCATTTGAGTCTCCAGTTGACAGAATGACCCCTGAAATCACTAGTCTCTTGGGGCCTCATGATCAAATGAGAGAACAACCAGAGCTGTGCTTCTCAAATGGTGAGGTATAGGTAGAGTATTTGGGATCTTAAAGAAATGCAGATGCTGATTCAGTAGGAGGGGGTGATGCTGCTCTACCATTCAGACTTGAATAGCTAGGGCTTAGAAGACCTCTACAGAGTTCTCAGTCCTGGCTCTACCTCAGAATCTTCTTGGAGTTTGGAAAGGACTCAAAGAAGCTACATGTGCCCAGGCCCTACTTCCAATGATAAAATTGGCCTGGGATGGGCCAAAGCACAGTCTTTTTATTTTTTATTTTTTTTAATTTAATTTAATTTTGTTATGTTAATCACCATACATTACATCATTAGTTTTTGATGTAGTGTTCCATGATTCATTGTTTGCGTATAACACCCAGTGCTCCATTCAATATGTGACATTTTTAATACCCCTCACCTGGGCTAACCCAGCCCCCCTCCCCCTCCCCTCTAAAACCCTGTTTGTTTCTCAGAGTCCATAGTCTCTCATGGTTCGTCTTCCTCTCCTATTCCCTCCCCTTCATTTTTCCCTTCCTGCTATCTTCTTTTTTTAACATTTAATGTATTATTTGTTTCAGAGGTACAGATCTGTGATTCAACAGTCTTGCACAATTCACAGCGCTCACCATAGCACATACCCTCCCCAGTGTCTATCATCCAGCCACCCCATCCCTCCCATCCCCCACCACTCCAGCAACCCTCAGTTTGTTTCCTGAGATTAAGAATTCCTCATATCAGTGAGATCATATGATACTTGTCTTTCTCTGACTTATTTCACTTAGCATAATACCCTCCAGTTCCATCCACGTCATTGCAAATGGCAAGATTTCTTTTTTTGATGGCTGCATAATATTCCATTGTGTATATATACCACATCTTCTATATCCATTCATCTGTTGATGGACATCTTGGCTCTTTCCACAGTAGCACAAGTCTTTTTAAAAAAGCTCTTGAGATAATTCTAATATGCTGTCAGGGTTTGGTATTACTATGATGAACTCTAGGAGTCTATGAAAAAATGTATACACACAAACATACACGTATATGTATATGTATGTGTATGACTATACACTCACACAAGGTAAAAGAGTGTTCCTTTTCATTTTTTCAGAGAATGTAGAAAATTAGAATCTGCCACCTTTCTGCTTTTGATGTTTGAGTAGGGATAGCAGAGAAGAATTAGAGGAAAAAGCAAAATGACTGTCAGCCAAAGGAGCCACAAAAGTAAACAAGGCCCATCCTTTGCCTTGAGTAACGCATTGAATACCCAGTCGGGCATGAGTCACTGAGACAGGCTGCCTAACACAGAGCTTATCAACTGAATGGGCCTGTCAGATTTTGGACCATGGGCTGAACAAGATTCGATACTAAAACTCTTTCTGTCTTTAAGCCTAAGTAGCTAGCTCAATAAACCAGTAAGTTTAAACCACCTGCCAGTTAGTGATTTGGGAACCTTATTCTAAGCTTGGAAAATTTGAATGCATTGACCATAGACCAAACACCTGCAATTAAAGGGAAGGAAAAAAGGCTTCCACTGTTTATTCATGCTGAAGAAGGAGGTTCAAGTACCTGATTTCCATTGCATCATTTATTAGAAAAGCAAAAGCAAAGAGAAATGGCTCTTTGAAATCACAGCTATCTTCAAGGACAGTGAATATTGTTAAAAAAAAACAACTGTAAGTCAAGGCCTCTGTTGAGAGTACATGGCCTGTTTGTTCAGCTGAGCCCCTTGAAGGGTTTACTTGAAGTTGGGGCTAGGGTGACTTGGGAAGGAGGGGCTGAATGGCTCACCTCAAATTGTGTGGAAAATCTGGACCTAGGGTGTGGTGGTGACAGGAAAGGGGGGAGAGGAGAAGGAGGGAGAGGTGTGAGTAAGGCCAGGATATCCCAGGCTAGGTATGGGTAGTGAGATATGCCCAGTGCTGAGTGTCCGAGAGACCTTTGAGAACAAGTTGTCTACATGAGTGTTGGTTGTTGTAGGGCAGCCCTGTAATGTCTCCCCATGGCAGCCTTGTGTTCACCTCTTGGGGTCCCATGTGAAAGTGCTGGTCCTAAGTGAATCACACCAGGGCCAGGATAAAAAACAAGCCCGGGGGGGCAGAATGGATGGCCAGGGCTGCTGGGAATCAGAGCTGAAGGGGCTGTGAGCACTGCCCTGCTCCGTTTGCAGAAATCTCAGGAGAGCCTGGACTTTCCACAAGACCCAGATTGGGATTTGAACCGGTCCTATCTAGATCTCAAAGGCGCATGGCTACCCCAGCTGCCATGAGGGCCACATTTCAAGTGAGGTTTATTGAATGATGTGATGGAAAAAATGACTAAGTTTGTGTGTTTTCCTTATGCCTGTGCTTTGAACTGTTACTAGTTTACAGTTTATTTGGAAGTAGCTGAACCCAAGAGTTACAGGGAGTGGGTTATTTTAATATAATATAGGGCTAGGATGAGGGGATTTCTTGACTTGCTACTTGAGAAAAATGACTTATTGAGAATCTAAACTCTGAAAGACTCAAAAACTATTAGACTGCACTTCCTTAGTGATATGACTTTGGCAAGTTGTGGGAACACTGACCTTGATATTTGTCCAGGGAGGTGCAAGGCTTTAGTCCCAAACCACACGGCTGGAGACTGTGTTCATTTTCCATTTCTGATTGCCCAGAGCTCATTTGAAGTCACAGGTTTTGAAGAGTTACAGAGTTATTTGGCAGAAATAAGTTGCATTCTTGGAAAAAGTTTAATGCCTTTGAATCATGTTTAAAGTTCCTGTGGCTTCTGCTGGGTTTTAGGAAAGAATTTCCATATAGTTCAGTAATTTCACAGAAAAACTGTTTTCCTTAGTTATAAGGATAATTTAAAACACATACAATATAAATGCATTAATGAATTTTGCACCCAGGGCATGGGCCAGGGAGCTGGTAGCAGGGCTTTGGCCAGGAACTATGCTGAGGGGGCATGCTGGGATTGAAATCCTGTCTGAGTTCCTCCTATCCAGCTGTGCACCCCTGAGGGGGGCTACATCTGCTGGGGAGGAAGGGATGCCTCTTTTCCTAATGCATCTGCCCAGAGCGGGTGCCTTTCCCTAATTCACACAAGGGTGTCTCATAAGCAGGCAATTGAGAGACCTTAGCAAATGATGCTGCATGACATCGTTAATCTCCCTTTGGCTATTCTGAGATGGCAGTCAGGGTGGGATATCCCTGTCCAGGTGCCCATGTTGAAGGCAGGTGAAAGGAAATTTGGATGTGCCTCAGAATGGATCCCAATGGACTGATCAATTCTCAGTTGCCTTGGGAAAATTAAAGTACTTAAGCAGACTTGTTATTTAACTCTAGACAGCAAGCCTCCAGCTGTTCCTGGATTAGCCTGGGCTTGCCTTATCAGTGTATTACGTTTTCAAGAGCTTAAAGATAAAAATGTATTATGCCCATGTGGCATTCTCAGACTCTTTAGTTTTGAAGGTGAGTGGTGGACACCAGACTATAAGCTCTATGAGGGCATGGGCCTGGTTCTATCATGTTCAATGCTGCATATACTGCTTTAAGCACAGCGCTTGCCATAGAGTATGCCCTGGATAAATATATTTGAATTAAATGAGGTATGAATGGTGCTCTGTGGAGGTGGATGAGGACAGAGGAGAAAAGACAAATTTCATGCAGTGGCTGACTGAAAACAAAACCACATTTATTTGGGGGCACATTTAAAACAAGACCTTCTTAAAAATAACTTTTCAGGGAGCTGGGTTTTGTGTTAGTAGAAGAGCTAAGAGTGATTTTTATTTTTTTAATCAGATTTTACTGAATATCTACTGTGCCTGACACTAGGGAGATGCAATGCAATTATCCAAGACATAGTTTCTGTCCTCACATTGCACATCAGTGTGTGTAGTACAGTAATGGTCACTGGAACAGACGTTTCTAATAAGGGGTGTCAAGTGCCGTGGCAGAAATGCCCAGGGTTCTATGGGAGCAAATTTAGGACACATCTAAACCAATCTGAGTAGGATGAAGGAAGGCTTCCTGGAGGAAGTGGACTTTTTCAATCCCTCTCAATATATATGGTTCCTTTCGATTAGGTGGGCTGTGGCTTTTCTATTTTCTCAGTCTTCAAAGGTGTAGTCCCACTAGAGGTTCTGTCCTGGGGTTGGCCATCCCTCCATCCATGGAAAGCAGCTCCCACCTGGGAGAAGCTTACACCTGAAAAAACTTCACCATTTCCTCCCCTGTAGCTGCTACTTGACCCTTGTGGAGGAGACCAGAACTACACTTACATATCTTCCAACACTGGCCTAAATTTGTTGAAAAGAACCTTGTATGCAGGGATTTCTGAATGAAAAATAGCCACTTATTTAAATGTTTTAGCTATAATGTTTTCTGATTCTAAACTGGCTACATTCTCAGATAAGAAAACTGATTTGATGTTGTGAAGTTTAGGATTTTCTTTTCAAGAATAAAATTCAAATAACTTGTGTTCCATTCCTTAATGTTTAGTTTTTGTGAAGAACAATATGACAGGATGACTTTACAAAAAATGGACCCTCTATCCTTGTTGGTGGTAGCAAAATAAAGAGCAAAAATTTGATTTGGGTTTGAAAGTTTCTATCAATTGAGTAAGAATGGCCTCATTTTAAACAGCTTTCATAGTATATATATAATTATCTGTTGGTTACACCCACATCCTGTTCTCACTTAGGATGCATTTTGGAGGGGAAGAAAATTTAAATGTATTGGTTATTAAAACAAGAGGCTAATAATACTCTAGATAGCAGGTGGTACTCAAGGCACTTATTGGTTGGTTCATAGACAGCTCTGCAGCTTGGGGAGGCAGGACTGTGGTCCACAGTTGAAATGGAAAAAGATGTGATGGTTTGCTGTTACCTACAGATCATCTCCATCTGGATGACCCTTGTACACTTTAAACTCAACCCTAAACCTAACCCTAAGCCCATCAGCTTCTGCCTTAAACCTGCTCTGCCTTTGTGCCCCCTGTCCTGGTAAAGGTTATCACCAGCCATCTAGTTGCCCAAAGAAGAAACTTGAGCATTTCCCTTTATTTCTCTTTTCTTCTTTTCTTTTGCCCCTCACTCCTTACTTCTAGTCACCTACCAAATCCTGTTGACTCTTTCATTTTTTTTAGTTCTTATGGATTTACTTTTTGTTGTCCAAGGATTATTGAAGATACTACAGCGCAGCAGAAAGACTCAAACAGCTCCACGTGGTATTTGAAATTCATCCCAACTGTAGGCTGAGTGACCTGAAGGTTGGATATAGTGCCAGAGCCCAAGAATTTCAACATTTCCTCAGTGTCAAGCTCTACTTCAGTGATCTCCTGATCCAGGGCTGAGACCTCAGGCACACAATTATCTCTGCTTTCTGTCTCCTCCTGCTGTAGCTTGATGGAGATATCTCTTACCGAGCCTCTCTGAATCTGCTTCATCTCATGTGTGGCAAAGGCTGCTATCTGGTTGCAGAACTTCTTGCTGGGAAATATGGCAATCTCCATCACACACGTTGATGGGGACGTCATTGCCCAGGCACGAGTAGTACTTCTCAGTGATGATCCAGGCTGTCTTTTTTATGGTTTTGGTGCAAATGTGGCCCGTGTTGGCGATTCTGATAAAAGATGGCTCTACCATTTATTTATTTATTTATTTATTTGATTTATATCTGGAATAAATTCCATTTATTTATTTGTTTTTCTTTTTTCTTTTATTATGTTCAGTTAGCCAGCATATAGTACATCATTAGTTTTTGATGTAGTGTTCAACAATTCATTAGGCTCTACCTTTTATTTTTTTTTAAAGATTTTATTTATTTATTTGACAGAGAGAGACACAGCGAGAGAGGGAACAGAAGCAGGGGGAGTGGGAGAGGGAGAAGCAGGCTTCCTGCCAAGCAGGGAGCCCCAAGTGGGGCTCCATCCCAGGACCCTGAGACCATGACCTGAGCCAAAGGCAGACGCTTAACAACTGAGCCACCCAGGTGCCCCTAGGCTCTACCTTTTATTTTTTTTTATTATGTTATGTTAATCACCATACATTACATCATTAGTTTTTGATGTAGTGTTCCATGATTCATTGTTTGCCATAACACCCAGTGCTCCATGCAGAACGTGCCCTCTTTAATACCCATCACCAGGCTAACCCATCCCGCCACCCCCCTCCCCTCTAGAACCCTCAGTTTGTTTCTCAGAGTCCATAGTCTCTCATGGTTTGTCTCCCCCTTCGATTTCCCCCCCTTCATTTTTCCCCTCCTGCTATCTTCTTCTTTTTTATTTAACATATAATGTATTATTTATTTCAGAGGTACAGGTCTGTGATTCAACAGTCTTGCACAATTCACAGCGCTCACCATAGCACATACCCTCCCCAATGTCTATCACCCAGCCACCCCATCCCTCCCACGCCCCACCACTCCAGCAACCCTCAGTTTGCTTCCTGATTTTAAGAATTCCTCATATCAGTGAGGTCATATGAGACATGTCTTTCTCTGATTGACTTACTTCGCTCAGCATAATACCCTCTAGTTCCATCCTAAATGCTACTTGAATCCATTCATTTTTCTGCATCCCTAGGAACACTTCCCTCAGACCTCCATCATCTCTTACCTGGCTTGCTGGCAGGTAGCAGCTTTCTGATTTCCCTACCTCCTTTCTTACCTCACTCTAGGCCATTTTCCACGTGGCATCCAAGCTGATCTTCATCAAGTGCACATTTAATTGTCCCTCACTTGCTAAAACCCTACAGTGGTCCTATGCTGCCTCCAATTAATGTCCAAGGTCCAGTGGCTCACATAGTCCTTCAGGAATAGGTCCTGGGGTCTTTCCAGCTCTGTCTGTTGCCCACCCGAATTTCCATGCCACAGTCAGCTTCCTACAGTTCTTTGAATATTCCTTGCTCTCTTCTGCTGTGGCTTTTTCTCCTGTTTTCCCTTGTGTTTGAAATGCATACCAGTCTCCTATTTGTTCTTCAGATTTCAGCTTAAATGTGACTTTCTGAAAGCTTTTTCTGACTTCCTCAATTCTTCATCAGGTTTCCCTGTTATAGGCTCCTATACTGGATGTTGTTGATCATGGTCCGGATTGTGTGTTGTCATTGCTTGACTAAGTCCTCAAGTAGTTGAAGAGACACCTGACAGTGGGGTTCTCTGTGTCTCAGTGTTGTATCTTCAGTAATTACCCTGTGGCTGCTCCTCAATAAACATTTGTCTGTAGTTTGTGGGAGTCCAAAATGGATGATTGCCCTCAGAGAGATTTGATAGCAAATACATTATAATAAAAAATTTTTTAAGGAATTTTATTCCCAACCCCATCTCGATTCTTTACAGTTCTATTCTCCAAATACTGTGAAGTTTTGAGCGGTGCATGGAATAGCACCTTTCTACCTGGTATGGTAGAAAAAGCCTCAGACCTGGCCAACTTTTAAATTTTTTTTATTTTAAAATTTTTATTTATTTATTTTTTAAAGATTTTATTTATTTATTTTAGAGAAAAAGAGAGAGACAGCACCAGTGGGAAGGGCAGAGGGAGAGGGAGAGAGAGAATCGCAAGTGGGGATTCAGACACGGCTTGATCCCAGGACCGTGAGACCATGACCTGAGCTGAAACTAGAGTCGGATGCTTAACTGACTGTGCCACCCAGGCGCCCTTGGCCAACTTTTTAAAAAAATCTTAGTACATGCCAGCCTGTGTCTGTGTTATGCAGATTACACATATTATTTCATCTAATCCTCATAAACAACTCTATTGGATAGACATTATTATCTTCATTTGTCAGATAAAGAAATTGAGGTACAGAGAATCAGACCTCAGATCACATCAATGCTCTGTCACTTATTAGCTGTGTGACCTTGGTCAAACAACTTCTCTTTCTGAATGTTCATCTTCTCAGCCATAAAATGGAGAAAACACTTGCTGACAACTTGGATTCCAAATTTTTAGTTTAGTTTATTTTTTTAATTTTATTTATTTATTTGACAGAGAGAGACAGAGTGAGAGAGGGAACACAAGCAGGGGGAGCGGGAGAGGGACAGGCAGGCTTCCCGCGGAGCAGGGAGCCTGATGCAGGGCTCGATCCCAGGACCCTGGGATCATGACCTTAGCCGAAGGCAGACACTTAATGACTGAGCCACCCAGGCGTCCCTTTAGTTTAGTTTATACACCATGCACATTACACCTTGGCCTCCCATAGGAAGGCCCCTGATTCAGTGTCCTGTGTCAGTGAACAAATGAATGTGAGCTGTGGCGTGGTGATGTTCCAGCCCACCAGCCGTCAGGACAGCTTTAGCAGCGTAGCCAGTATGTTTGTTCAGCTAATTATTTTATTGCAACTTTTTCTTATTATATTATAAAAATATATGGAAAATGAAAATAAACACTCTGATTCTAGTGATGAATAAGAATAACTCACAATTATTCAGCACTGTGCCAGTTATTAACCTCTTGGCTCTCAGCTTCAAACCCACAATTCTATATTCTGCTTTGTGATGCAGGGACTGGGGCTCTGCCAACCACATTTTGCCTTTGTCAGCTGCTTCCTTTTAGGCTCTATCAATAAGCAACATTAGAGGGAGACTGCGTGGCAAGATGAGGAAGAAGGGATTTACTCTTTCCTCTTTGCTTCTGGTTTTCTTTCTGGTTGGCTTCCTGTTCCTGTCACCAGTGTCCAGCAATGCTGCTTCTTCACTCCAGCAGAGCCAGTTCATTCCAGAAGCAGGTTGTTACTGGCTCAGTGTGTCCCCTAAAATTCATATGTTGTAGTTCTAACCCTCAGTACCCCAGAATGTGACCTTATTTGGAGATAGGATATTTAAAGAGGTAATCAAGGGGCACCTGGGTGGCTCTGTCAGTTGGGCACGTGACTCTTGGTTTCAGCTCGGGGCATGACCACAGGGTTGCGGGGTAGAGCCCTGCATCAGGCTCTGTTCTCAGTGCGGAGTCTGCTTGTCCCTCTCCATCTGCTCCTCCCCTGCCCTCAAATAAATAAATAGATAAATAAATAAATAAAATCTTTAAAAAAATAGAGGTAATCAAGTTAACATGCATTCATTAGGGTGGGCCCTAATTCACCATGACTGATCTCTCTCTCTCTTTTTTTTTAAAGATTTTATTTATATAGTAGAGAGAGAGAGAACACAAGATGGGGGAGGGTCAGAGGGAGAAGCAGACTCCCTACAGAGCAGGGAGCCCAATGTGGGACTCTGTCTTGGATCATGACCTGAGCCGAAGGCAGCTGCCCAACTGACGGAGCCATCCAGGCGCCTGACTGTCTTTATAGGAAGATATGCATAGAGGAAGACAATGTGAAGAGACATAGAGGGAAGATGGCTGTGTACAAGCCAAGGATAGAGGGCTGGAACAGCTCTTTTCTTTACAGCTTTCAGAAGGAACCCTCCCTGCTGACACCTTAGTTTTGGACTTTTAGCTTCCAGACCTGTGAGACAATAGATTTTTGTTAAGTCACCCAGTCTGTGGTACATTGTTATGGCAGCCCTAGCAAATAACGTTCAGTAGGATCTAGTTTGAGGTTTTACCAGCTTGCAAAGGCAAACTCATTGTATCCCTGCAGAGACACCAGCTCAGGTGGCTGGCACCCCTTTTCAGGGACTCTCTTCCAAGCTTCTAAGTTTTAATTACAACCTCTTCCCTTTGTTCCCCCAGCCCTATGAACTGCTTCCTGCTCTTGCTACCTGTGAAAGCTTAGTGTTCTTTTTGCCTTTTCAATTACTTAGTTAACAATTCTTTATTATCTAGTTAAACATTGTCTATTTTATATTCTGTTAAAACAACTGGAGCCTAGGGGGCAGGTTTGCTGCTGGCAGAGCCTTGAGGGCACGAACCTGGCCTGGTAGAGCTGCAGGGTGGGGCTGCTGCCCCAGTGGGTCTGGAAGGCCAGGCATTGCACCAAAGAGGATTATTCTCAAGACTGAAGATCTAATGGAATTTACCATGCTGGGTTTTGTACTTACTTGAAACCTATCATTCCTTCCTTTTTTCCTATTCCTCCCTTTGGAATGGGAATGTCTATCCTATGCCTGACCTGCTCGTGTGTTTGCGAAGCATGTAACTTGTTTGATTTCATAAGCTCATAGCTGGAAAGGAATTTTGCTTCAGGATGAATCACAATTCTAGTCTCACCTATAACTGATTTAGATATTTAGATGAGAGTTTGGACTTTAGACTTTAGAGTTGATGCTGGAATGAGTTGAGACTTTAGGGGTTGTTGGGAAGGAATAAATGTATTTGGTATGCAATAAGGACATGGATTTAGGGGGACCAGAGAACAATGCTATGGACTGAATTGTATCCCCACAAAATTCATATGTTGAAAGTCCTAATCCCCAGTATGACAGAGAGATCTTTTCTGGCATAGCCTTCTCTAGACTGTAATATATACCTTTCCTCTGATGGTAGCGACAAGAATCATAGAGCTGACAAATTTAGCACAATCGAAACAAAGATGGCAATTTTTTTTTTTAAAGATTTTATTTATTTATTTGAGAGAGAGAGCACGAGCAGGGGTAAGGTTATAGGGAGAGGGAGAAGCAGACTCCCTGCTGAGCACGGAGCCCAAGGTGGGGGTGGATCCCAGGACCCCGAGATCATGACCTGAGCCGAAGTCAGACGCTTAACCAACTGAGCCAACAGGGTGCCCTATAGATGGCAACTCTTAAGCAAACCGAAAGTGGTGAATTTTGTTTTCTCATTTGAATGTACATTGGACTTAAGCCTATTTTCTGAGTGTTTAATTGTTAAGGAAAATAAAGTGCAGAACAGAATAAAATGTTGAAAATATATAAAGATTGGGTCAAAAGGCTTCATAAAACTTAGGATGCTTTATTTTCTCACAGTAACCTGTACGTTCTATATGCCATTCAGTTTCCTGTTCACATGTTGGCCTCATTACTCCGGGAGCTCCTTGAGGGCAGGCTGGGGGATATTTAGTTACCTCTGTATTTTCTAGTTTCCAGCACAGTGGCTGGACCATGCTTGACATTTAATGCAAATTGTTTAAGCTTAAACTTAAATTCTGGAAAAGGGCCTGTTTCAACTCCCCATTGTCAGTGTCATCTCAGACCTATCGATTACCCAGAACAGAGCCAGTGGAGAAAGGCGCAGCTCGGTGAAAGGGGTGTACCTTGTCCAATTTAGACATAGAAATTACTTTCCGTTATAGTGGGTTATTTTGAGAGGGTTAGACATGATTTACATGTCAGTCAGTGGCCAGAGTGGTTCTCATGTCTGGAGGGAATTTATGTCTCTGCTCTTCTTTGCCTAGGTTTTGAAACTTTCGTTATTTAATAATAGTTGCTATTTATTTAGCACTACAGCATGTCAGGTGCAGTGCTGAGGGCTTTACATAATGAGCTGTCCTTCAATAACCACAACAATGCTATGAGATGGGTAATCCTTATATATAAAAAATCTGCGGATCTGCAAAGTTAAGCAAATTGTCCAAGGCCACACTGTGGGAAATGCAATAACTAGGATTAAAATTCAGGTCTTTCTGACTCTAGAGTTTGGCCCTTTCCAATGATCTTTTTTCCTGCTCAAGCAGAGCCCCTAGACCTTTAGAACGGGATGATGGATCTCCTGACTCTCTCTCCACACTGGGATACTTTCTCCAGGTATAAAAACTCAAAATCCCAATTATCCCTCTGAAAAAGTGGTGGCTAAATTTTCCAGTCCCCAGTTTGAACTGGTTAATACACCTTCCCTTTCTTACACACCATGCTGAAGGAGACATTTTACAGAGTGGCAATGTGAGGTACAGAAATGAGCAGGGAACTTTACTTTGTGTGCCCTCTCAACATCTCTTGTCATATCTGTGCTTGGAAGGGTTGATATGATGATTAACTATGTTATAGAAGACTATTGGTTATATAGGGCTCATTTAATAATATTTTCTCTTTTCATGTATATATATCCACAGTGCTGAGCAGCAGTGTTGTTAACCCAAATTGGGGATTGTACAAAAGTCCTTCCTAAATGGCTTTGGAATGTGTTAAAATATGTCTGTATATATTTAAAGAATCATAAAAGATAAGAGCTGGGGCACCTGGGTGACTCAGTCAGTTAAGTGTCTGACTCTTGGTTTCAGCTCAGGTCATGATCTCAGGGTTGTGAGATTGAGCCCCACGTCGGGCTCCACACTCAGTGGTTTGTCTACTTGAGATTTTCTCTCTCTTTCCCTCTGCCCCTCCCCCACTGCACTCTCTCACACACTCTCTCTCTTTCTAAAATAAATAAATAAGTCTAAAAAAAAGATAACAGCTACTGGATCATATTTATTGTAACAGGTTTCCAGTATGTTAAGTCTAGAAGAACTTAAGTTAATTCAGAAATCTCTGGATAACATGGATAATACACCCAGAGGTAGACATGAAAACTTCCCTTGAAATGGAGAGGTAGAAAAAGTAGATTTTATTAATCCAGTGTTTTTCTTATTTTTCATCTGTCATTTAAAGGTGTATTGAAATTCTGTAGCTTGAAACTTCAGACTTGATCACATTTCTTTACCCTGGATGAAGTGTCTTAAGGCTGAGAAGGCCACCTGGCTGTTTCAGAATGAGATTGATTCAAAGTCCCCGTCCCCCAACTCCTCTGCCCCAAGCTATGCCTTGTCTTATAGTCAGCTGATCAGGTCACACTTTAATTCTAATGGTACATCCAGAGGTGACCGTCTCTGCTAGACTTATTTACTCATTTGGAGTTTGTTGTAAGGCCGAGTCCTTGGGGGAAGCGATGGCGTGGGTGTAGTGGTGGCATCCCGGTGCCCTGTACCAGCAATATTAGCGCTGAACGCTGCAGCATCTCATGCTTGGGGGTGAGGAAAGTGGTATCCTGACCAGGCTGATCCTTCAGAGAGATTTTCAGCCTGTTCTTAACTGCATCTTTCAAGCCTTGTTCTCCTTCTAAGCTGGAGATTTTGTCCTCCCCATATACTCTCCAAACGTTTTTAATTAGTTAATTAATTATTATTTTTTCACATCAGACGGGTAATGTGCCAAGGTCGTAACAAGGTTTGAGGAAGGCACATGTCACAGTGGTGTGAACAACCAGTCATCATGCTTATGAACTACAAAAGGATCCAAACATTTCAAATTTAAAATATAAAAGAATATGGAGCGCCTGGCTGGCTCAGTCGGTGGAGTGTGAGACTCTTGATCTTGGGGTTGTGAGTTTGAGCCCCATGTTGGGTGTGGAGATTGCTTAAAAATAAAACCTTGGAAAGCCTGGGAGTTTAAGTTGGTTAAGTGTCTGCCTTCAGCTCAGGTCATGATCCCAGGGTCTTGGGATGGAGCCCTGAATGGGGCTCCCTGCTCTGAGAGAAGCCTGCTTCTCCCTCTAGCCGCCACTCCCCCTGCTTGTGCTCTCTCTCTCACTCTCTGTCAAATAAATAAATAAATAATATCTTTTAAAAAGATAAAACCTTAAAAAAAAGAATAGTATGATGAGCTCCCATATACTCTTTGCTTTATTTCTCTCTTTCTATACAATATTTTCTTTTGCTGAACCATTGGAAAGTAAGTGGTGGTATGATGCTTCACTCTAAAAACCGCATGTATCTCCTGAGTACAAGGATGTTGTCCTACATAGCCACAATGCCATTATCATATGCAAGAAACATAACCTTGATATAAAATCACTGAGTACAGTTCATGTTCAAATTTTCCTTAGTCCTTAAAACGTCCTTTATAGCTACATTTTTTGGGGGGCAATGTAATCAAGCCTTTAATACCACTTTTGTGCTAGATGAATTCACACATAATTGAAAATATCGGGGCACCTGGGTGGCTCAGCCTTTAAGGGTCTGCCTTTGGCTCAGGTCATGATCCCAGGGTCCTGGGATGGAGCCCTGCATGGGGGCTCACTGCTCTGCTGGAAGCCTACTTCTCCCTCTCCCACTCCCCCTGCTTGTGTTCCCTCTCTTGCTGTGCCTCTCTCTGTCAAACAAATAAATAAAATCTTAAAAAAAAAAAAAAGAAAATATCTTAGATCATCTCAAATATCCCAGGACTCAAGTTTGATTAATTTTCTATTTCAAACCCAAGTCCATATTCAATAGTGTTTCATCTAAGGATATTTTGAAACATGTGACATTTGGTGTTAATACTTTTGGAACTCTGGAATAACCCGTGTCCAATATTCCCAATGTGTTAAAACTAGAAAGAAAACTCCTTTCTTTTAGCTGTTTTTGATGTTCTTATCGCTGGTTTTTGTTTTTGTTTTTTACCATGTTAACCATTTTTTTTTCAAGGTTTTTTTTTTAAAGATTTTTTATTTATTTTTTGACAGAGAAAGACACAGCGAGAGAGGGAACACAAGCAGGGGGAGTGGGAGAGGGAGAAGCAGGCTCCCCCTGGAGCAGGGAGCCTGATGCAGGGCTCCATCCCAGGACTCTGGGATCATGACCTGAGCTAAAGGCAGATGCTTAACAACTGAACCACCCAGGTGCCCCTACCATGTTAACCTTTTTTTTTTTTTTAAAGATTTTATTTATTTGACAGAGAGAGAGAGACAGCGAGAGAGGGAACACAAGCAGGGGGAGTGGGAGAGGGAGAAGCAGGCTCCCCGTGGAGCAGGGAGCCCAACACGGGGCTCGATCCCAGGACCCTGGGATTATGACCTGAGTCTAAGGCAGACGCCTAACGACTAAGCCACCCAGGCGCCTCCTTGTTAACCATTTTTAAGTGTAGAGTCTAGTGATATTAAATATATTCACATTGTTCTGCACCAGTCTCTTTAACTCTTTTCATCCTGCAAAACTGAAACTCTGTATCCATTAAACACTAACTCCTAGATCTCCACCTCCCCACCAGCCTCTGGCAACCACCCTCCTACTTTCTGTCTCTGTGAATTTGACCACGCTAGGTACCTCATGTAAGTGGAATCATGCAGTATTTTTTCGTGACTGGCTTATTCCATTTAGCAGTTTCCTCAAAGTTCATCCATGTTACAGTGTATGACAGGATTTCCTTCATTTTTCAGGCAGAATAATGTTCCATTCTATGTAAATACCACATCTTGTTTATCCATTCATCTGTCAATGAACTGTTGGGTCGCTTCCACCTTTTGACTATTGTGAATAATGCTGCTATGAATATGGGTGTTGTTTTTCTTTTTGAATCCAGGATCCAAACAATAATTATACACCCAATATTGTGCTAATAAATTCAGTTTCTACTAAAAATAGCTGGTGTTGAATTAGTGCTAGTCATCAGGGACTCAGACTCTATCCAAATGCATATGGATAGCATCTTGTACATGATTGAGCTTGATTTATAAACCTGATGCTAAATACAGAAACTCATAGTAGGTGTTGGTGAGTGTGACTGCACCTTACTTTTGGGATTAGCCTTACACTCCTGGCTTTTCTCCATCCTTACATCCCCCCCTCATTCTGCCTCAGGGGAAATGCTGAGTGAGGAGATAGAAACTGTGTGTACATGACCCAGAGTCTTCCTCACCTCTTCCCTTGGTTACTAGCTACTCTCATGTGCCTTTTGTTTTGCAATTCTGGGGATAAGGTGGGAGTAGGGGCTGGCTCTGTTTCAGTGTTGCCACAATTGGGTGGATAATCTGTTGATTATATGGTTTGACTCCCCAGCTCATCTAGTACACAAATATTTGGCCCTCATCTCCTAACTCTTTGTTTTATTTATCAGTTGGTTCATCCAGGATGAGGGGAAAATATTGCTTTTTATTGGACTTCTTAAAACACCTCAATTATCAGGGAGACACCTGATTACCAAACTCAACCATCTACCTGCACTGTGGACCCACTACTGTTGCATAAGTCTACTCGGGATAACAAGTTACAATTTGGAAGATGGCTGGTTCTCTGCAGACCCATGTAAAAGAAATATGGTATTGCCAAAGAGATATTAACATTAAACTAATTTGGCTTTCTCCACTCTAGGGACCTTCCTGTTGAGGTTACTAATGCCAGTTATGAGAAATAGAGTATTCCTCTTTGCTATAAGCGCAGGGAAAAGTTTACTCTTTTTAAAAACTCTATTTAGAAAAAATTTTTTTCATTGCTGAAAACCTGAGAAAAGCAGAAAAGTACAAAGAATAAAACAAAAGATACAAAAGCTTATCACCCAGAAATAACCACTTTTCGTGTTTTAGTATATCAATTTTATCTCCAACCCACACTTCTCCTTTGAGCTCCAGACCATGTATCAAACATTTCACTTGATAGCGCATCTTGAATGTCTCAGACTCTACACTCAGCATGACCAAGAATAAACTCCTACTCCTCTCCCCCACACCTGTTCCTTTAACAGTGTTCTCCATATCAGAGTGTTGGTATCTTCATTCATCCAGCTGTTCACACTAGAAACCTCGGCCATTCTTGAAAATTCTTTTTCCTTTACATTCCATACCCAATCCTTCAGCAAATTCTATTGATTCCAACTTTTGTTTTGTTTTTGTTTTGTTTTTGGTGGGCAACAAAGCAAAGTTTATTGATCGATAGTAAAGTGATAGTACAAAGCTCCCGAAGAGGAAGGGGACCCGAGAGGGTTGCCCTGATTTTAACTTTTCTATATACCTCAAATTCATTACTTGTTTCTCCCCCCAGCACTACTCTCCTGTCCATGCTGCCGTCATAGGCCATCTGGATTATGATAGATTCCACACTGGTCCCTTTCTCTTCTAGCTCACTCATGCTGACCCCTTTTTAACCTCTGATTAGACTGGGTTACTTCTGGGAAGAATTTCCCAATGGATAAATTCTTCTATGAATTGTGACTGTGGGTAGAATAATATTTCTGATGCACAGGGTGGAGTGATGGAAATGTTTATTTCTCTGGGGAAATGGTGGTCTCTGGGCCCCTCTACACTGATTATATGGAAATTATCCAAGATAACATGGGAACAGTAGACAACCTGTAGGTATTAGTAAAGGCCATTGTGCTGAAGGAGTTTTTGGTCTAAAACCAGAAGCCAGGTTTAGACTGAAATACACATACTTTCTTTTTTTTTTTAACATTTTTAAAAAACATTTTATTTATTTATTTGACAGAGAGACAGCAAGAGAGGGAACACAAGCAAGAGGAGTGGGAGAGGGAGAAGCTGGCCTCCCGCTGAGCAGGGAGCCCGATGCGGAGCTCATTCCCAGGACCCTGGGATCCTGACCTGAGCCAAAGGCAGGCAGCTTAACAACTGAGCCACCCAGGTGCCCCCATATACTTTCTTTTATATAGAAAGGTTTGAATAGTAATAGCTAATGCTTACATAGGGTTTCATATATGCCAGACATCATTTTTTAAAAATTTTATTTATTTAATTTTATTATTTTTTTTTAGAGAAGGCAAGAGAGAGATATGTGGGGGGGGGGGCAGGAGGAGAGAGAGAATCCCAAGCAGGCTCCATGCCCAGTGTGGAGCCCCACACAGGGCTCGACCCCACAACTCTGAGAGCATGACCTGAGCCAGAATCAAGAGTCAGACACTTAACCTACTGATCCACCCAGGCGCCCCTGCCAGACATCATTTTATTTTATTTTATTTTATTTTATTTTAGATTTTTTTTTATTTATTTATTTGAGAGAGAGAATGAGATAGAGAGCATGAGAGGGGAAAGGGTCAGAGGGAGAAGCAGACTTCCTGCTGAGCAGGGAGCCCGATGTGGGACTCGATCCCGGGACTCCAGGATCATGACCTGAGCCGAAGGCAGTCGCTTAACCAACTGAGCCACCCAGGCGCCCCAGACATCATTTTAAAGGCTTCACATATATTTATTCATTTCCCCTTCTTCACAAACACATGGAGGTAGAGACTACTACTATCACCAATTTACAGATAAAGATACTGAGACACTGATCTATTTTTAAAATCCTTTCTTTTTTTTTTTTAAGAGTTTATTTATTTGACAGAGAGAGACAACGAGAGAGAGAACACAAGCAGGGTAAGTGGGAGAGGGAGAAACAGACCCTGAGGGAGAGGACCCTGGGATCCTGACCTGAGCCAAAGGCAGAGACGCTTAATGACTGAAACACCCAGGCGCCCCTAAAATTCTTTCAATAAACCATAATCAACTGACCGTGCTTTAACCTTATGCCTATCTGTAGTCCTTAGTCCTCTGGGTACTATGTTTGGTATTGCTATTCCTTCAGGACTGAAATTTTGCCTTTCTCCTCCAGCTTATTCTCAGGGCTAACATTCTTTCATAAACTTCAAACCTGAGGGCTGCCACCAGAGCCCTTAATACCTTTTTTTTTCTTTTAACAGTCCAGAGATTCTTTCTTTCTCTCTCCCTTTCTTTCTTTCTTTCTTTCTTTCTTTCTTTCTTTCTTTCTTTCTTTCTTTCTTTCTTTCTTTCTTTCTTTCTTCTTTCTTTCTTTCTTTCTTTCTTTCTTCTTTCTTTCTTTCTCTTTCTTTCTTCCTTTAACACCTATTATGCCATAAGGAATGAGTTCTAGAAGTTCAGGCTCCTTTCTATTGATTTTCACAAAGTGCTTCTCTGGTTGAAGCAGGCTGGCATTTCAGTTTGTTGGGGCTCAGGGCAGGCTGTGTGCCAAGATGTGCCACAGTGGCATATTGATTATTCTAAACTGAAGTTACTTAAGCAACAACCAGTGCTAGAGGAACACTCTGACCTTCCTTTGTCTTCAGAAAGCAGGAAATAAGTCTTTCATATGAAAGGTACCTTCCCTGTACCAGGAAGTATAGAGACATCCTTACAGTCAGAGATTTGAAATTGAGGGCCAAGAAGACTATATAAACAAACTCTGCATAGATTCTCCACTAATTAATACCCAAACCTAAGTTTGTCTTATCAATTTGTCAGAAATTCATTGTTTCTTTGTGTAGAAAGTATAAAAGCTGCCTGCCTTTGTTACTCCTTGGTCCTGTGTCTGTGAGTCTCCATACAGATGAATTAAATTTTTTTTTCTCCTGTTAGTCTGTCTTATGTCAATTTAATTATTACACAAGCCAAAAGAACCAAGAAGGCTAGAGAGAAAATTTTCCTCCTCCCCAACAAGTTGAACCCAAGTACTTCTCTCTTTGGTTTCCTTCTTTTTCTGATCATTTCCCTTCACATATTTCAGGACGCTATCTTGGCTCTTAGGGTGCTTATAAGATATGCTCAATATACACATTAATTCTCTTGGCAAGAATCTTGCCCTTAACTTGTTTGTTTACAGCAATGCCAGCAGCATGCTGGGTAGTATTGTAAACTCTTCCAGTTTTGCCATGTGAACATGTTCCTTTTTGAGCAGTGCCGTTCCTTTAGCCACATACATCCAAATCTAGAAGAAGGGTGATATTGTAGACATAAGGGAATGGCACAGCCTGAGAAGGAACAAGTCCATGTTTTCTAAAAGGCCTAGAGAACATATAGAGGGCACCTCTCTTCTTTCCTTTTGTGTTAGTCATTTTGATGAACTATTGGAATATGGCAGTTCTGGTTAAAAAAAGAAAAAAGAAAAAGAAAAAAGACCTCTTAATATCTTGAGCAACCCTGGCTAAGAGGCAAATTGGGACAGAGAACCATAATGGGACAATGAGTGAGAGACTACATGAAAATAAATTGTTCAAAAATGAGTGTCTTTTGAAATATTCCCTTTATGAGAGAACTGGAATTGCCATCATGGCAGGTGTAGAAGCTTTAAGGGCTGCAGATATGATTCCATAGTGAGTACTTGGAGGTGGGGCCAACATTAGAGTCTGGAGGAAGGGTAAGTATGAGGATCAGACAGAGAAACATCCTGGTGCTGCTGTTCCTGTTCCAGGGAAGCCCATTTGGATGTAAGGAGCAGAGGATCAATCAAGCTACCTTAAGAAAAGGGGGATTTAGGCAGAATTTCTCTGAAATCCAGTAGTAGAGCCTTAACTGGAGCTGGAGAGTGGCCCAGATTCAAAGTAACCTGAGGACCTCCACAGTCTAAAGGGGAAGGTGGTATGTGAGTTGTGTGTTGGTAAATGTTTAATATCTGGATTTCAAACAGACAGACAGACAGACAACAGGGTGCTGATTTATAGCATTTACCAATTTCTGTGGTGTAAATACTATCATGGCCAATTTCAACCAACATAATATCACTGAACTTAAAGCTGGGAAGAAATACATGGAGCTCTATCTCTCTAGTCTGTTTAAGTCTATTCCAACACATCAAATGTTAACTTTGATTTTTTTCCCTGAACTTTCCAAGTTTTCAAGAAGTGGTTTATTATTGTTTTATAATCAGAAAAAAGTAATAAAAGTTATTTTTAAAAAATAAATAGAAATATATGAGATATGGACTGGTATATTACAAATGAATTTCTCTGGTTTTGCCATTTGTTGAAGTTCAGTCTTAACTTTTGCCCTTGGCCCCCTGATCCACCTAAGGGCTTGCAGCAGGTTTGGTTGAGCTCACTTCCAAATTTTGACTCCCTATTTTTTAGACATTGTTTCAGAGAGAGGTTGCTCAAAACCACCTGGTGGGGTTCTCAGGAACACCTGGCTTTCCTTATGTTCAGATCTGCAGAGGACGTCCCGGAGTGATGCTCAGGGACCTGGCTAGGTGGCTCTGAATAGAGTTTGGTAAAACTATAACCAGTACATGACAAGTCTTTCATTATGTTGACTAAAAACTGAAAAGTTATGCTATGGAAAGTGTTTGCTGTATGTGGCATTTGTAAGAGAAGATAAAACCTTGACAGATCTTTTAAAAATAATCACCTCCAGGGACGCCTGGGTGGCTCAGTTGGTTGGGCGTCTGCCTTCGTCTCAGGTCATGGTCCCAGGGTCCTGGGATCGAGCCCCACATCGGGCTCCCTGCTCAGTAGGGAGCCTGCTTCTCTCTCTCCTCCCTGCTCATGCTCTCTTTGACTATATCTCTGTCTGTCTCTCTCTCAAATAAATAAATAAAATATAAAAAAAAAAATAATCACCTCTGGATTTAAATGATGAAACAGTTGGCCTTAGACTTGGCCCTGTATTCAGATTTTGGTTTCTGGGCTCCCCACTTAGATCAGCCTTATGCTCCTTCTCATGCAACTTCCCAGCTTCCTGTTTCTGACTCAGTCAGGCCCCCAGCTCATTGTTCTTTATGAGAGCATTTATCTTTTGTTAATATTAAGCTGGGACAAGGTTGTCAAGAGGAGTTGGCCTCAGAGGCCCAGGGCTAGCGTTTGATGGGCAGGAGTCTAGGAGCCTTGGGCAGCTTTGAATCAGGCAAGGAAGAGAGACCAGGCCACAGTGTCTGCAGGATAGGAGTGGGAGAGGCTGGGGTGCTCCACCCATGAGCTGGGGGTACACAGGTGAATCTGATCTGAGGTAGAAGCTGCAGGTTCTCTGTCCTCTGGATCCTCAGCTATTAACTGGAACCAGAAGAAGATCACAGGACAGAAGGTAAGGCTACTCTTGTTTGAGGCATGGGTGGATATTCCAGTTAGCTCCCACTTACGAGTAAGTTATATACAAAGTCTTGACCATCCTACTCGAGCCTGGGATGGATAAAACACTGACTCAGGAGTTGCAAGTCCTGAATTCTTGCCCCATTTCAGCTACTAACTAGCTGTGTGACCTTGGGGCAGTCACTTAATCTTCTGGGTTTATTTCATGATCTACAAACTACTTGTTTGACGTAGTTGTAAGCCAGTCTGGGAAGACTCTAAGGATTTGGGAATTCTTCATATTGGGCTCCAAGTGGTCTGCCTGTAACTCTTTTTTGTTGGCTCTTATTTGATTCCCTGGAGTCATCCTCTAGTTTCTTCCACCTGATGGCCTTCCAAATCCCGTATCAGAGTCCTTCTTTTCCCCTTTGTTAAACACCTGCAGAGCTTCCGACAGATTCACATATGACGATGGTTCTCAAAGAATGGACCTGGGACCAGGACTAGCAGCATCTGCATCACCTGGAGGCTGTTAGAAATGCAAATTCTCAGACACCACTCTAGACCTACCAAATTAGAAAGTCTGGGGTTGGGGCCCAGGTTACACTGATGCATGCTCCAGTTTCAGCATCACTGCCAGAGGGCATGGGTCCAAATCCCCTCACTGGCCTGGTCCCTCTCTCTCTTTTTTTTTAAGGAAGAAGTTGAATGTTTTATTATCAAACTACTTATCTTCTTGCAAGGCTTTGTTTCATTGTATAAAAATAGCACCAGCAAGCACTGTATATTGCAAAATTAAGATAGTATTGCTCTTTATCTGATGCTATGCAACTAACAAACCTTTCTCCACTGCCAATTATTTCCAAGGAAAGATCATTTAAGTATTTTGACCCTAATCCAGGGATAGATGTAAGCAAGTTACGATATTCCCTAAGGTTTAAGATTACAATGTTATTTTTGAATTACATAATTTTTATAACTACTTTTTAACCACACATAATTTCAGGATTCTGACTTACAACTGGAACCTGCCTAAAAATCTTAGGGTGTTGCAAAAAAGTTGCATATTATGTTTATCTGCAATCATTAAAAAGTCAAGGGGTGTTTTCTTCCATGAACGTTGTTGCAAGTAGTTTCTTTTTCCATTAGCATTGCTGAAAGTTGCAATTTTTAAATCCTCTATGCAGCACTAATTTAAGACCACTATGCTAGATTAAGTTGTTTATTTAAGGATTCCATTTTCACTCCTCAGTAGATTTTATGTATTTCTTATATGCTTCTTCACTCATCAATTCACCCAGTTCTGAAGGATTACTCCGTGTATCTTGATCAGCCAACAATCTTCATAACAAGATTTGTTGACAAGTCCCAGATTTTCTACAAGAGCTTCATTAATTTCAATTACTTCTCCTGATAGAGGAGAATAGACTTCACTAGCAGCTTTCACACTTTCCAAAGCACCTAACTCATCTTGTTTGTCCGATTTTGCCCCAACTTCAGGCAGACTATAGTAAACAACATCCCCCCAAGCTTCCTGTACAAAATTGCTGATTCCCACTGTTCCAGTACCATTTTCTGTTGCTATTTGGGCGTTAAATGCACGGAGAGCTGAGCAGAGCCTGCGCGCAGCATCAGGCCAGCGGCACCCGCCCACAGCTCCCCAGACAGTAGTAGGCAGGGCGCGGCGGGCATGAAGGAGGTGCCCAGGCTGCAAGCCTGCAGCCTGCATGCTCTGAACTGCTTGCTCATATCGACGTGTTCATGGGTATGGGGGTCACAGGGCAGCGTCTCAGGAACCCCGGCCTCGCCCACAGGAGAAGGGTGCAGGTGGCCCCTCTGGCCTGGTGTCTTACCATTGTACCCCATTTTCTAACCCTACCCAGCTCACACACCTTGTCTTCCAGTTGTACCTAATGGCTTGTAGTTTTCCAAATACTCCTTGTTCTTTTACACCTTTGGTGTGTTCATTCCACCTTTTTCTTGGAAAGCCTTTACCCTCTCCCTTTTCTCTCATAAATTCTTCTTGTCCTCCCAGGTAAATTCACACATTACCTTGGCCATGCAGGAAGTCCTCCTAAGAGAGCCACTGGCTACCAAGGCAGAACTCTTCTTCTGTTTTTTGTTTTTTTTTAAAGATTTTATTTATTTATTTGAGAGAGAGAGAGAATGAGAGATAGGAAGCATGAGAGGGAAGAGGGTCGGAGGGAGAAGCAGACTCCCCGCTGAGCAGGGAGCCCGATGCGGGACTCGATCCCGGGACTCCAGGATCATGACCTGAGCTGAAGGCAGTCGCTTAACCAACTGAGCCACCCAGGCACCCCGTCTTCTTCTGTTTTTGATTATTCTTTCATCCCACCATGAAATCCGTCTATCCAGCCCTTATTTCTTGACTGAAGCATATGTAACTGGGCTTGTGCCAGGTTCTGGGATATAAGATGGCTTGACTTGAGCTCACAGCCTACTTGTGGGAGACAGACAAATAGCCAGGTAATGACAGTGCTTTAGTGCATCCATAGGAGCATGAGCAGAGTGCAGTGTGTACACAGGCAAGGCTTGCAATAAATGTAGGTATATTAGGGAAGCTTTGTGAAGGCAGGAAGGACATTTATCCTGAAGGATAAATTTTGCGGGCAGCAGGAAAAGGTGAAGGCTTGGGTCTCTTTCGGTAGGATTTAGACCCTGAAGCACTTTGTTCATTTTGCTGGTTCTACCCTTCCACACCTATTGCTGCTCATCCTGGAGAAATTAAGTTAAAATGAACTGCATGTTGGGGCACCTGGGTTGCTCATTCATTTAAGCTTCCAACTTTATTTTTAAGATTTTATTTATTTATTTGAGAGAGAGAGAATCTTCAGCAGATTCTACACTTAGCACAGAGCCCCATTCGGGGCTTAATCTGACCATGGTGAGATCATGACTTGATCCAAAACCAAGAGTCAGACGCTCAACCAACTAAGGCACCCAGGCACCCCTAAGCTTCCAACTTTTGATTTTTGGCTCAGGTCATGATCTTACGGTTGTGAAATGGAGCCCCATGTCAGGCTCTGCGCTGAGTGTGGAGCCTGTTTAAGATTCTCTCTCTTCTTTTCCCTCTGCCCCTCCCCTCCCCACTCCTAAATAAATAAATAAATAAATGAACTGCATGTTAAATGTATATGTATAGGTTTCAATTTTTTTTTCTGACAGGAAATACGAAGTCTCTGAATCAGAAAAAAGATAATTTATTATGCACAGACCATCTTCTTACCAGTTCCCTGCATCCCAATCTCTATAGATAATGTGAAGAAAACCTGATGTTATCCTGAGTGTACAATGAGGTTGCATCATAAGAGATGAATGCTGAAATTATGAGACTCAGAACTTATATAGGTCAGCTGGCACATGGGTCTGTTTCCTCCTCATCTTCCTCCTTCTCTACCTCCCCTGGGGAAAGAAACCTTTATTCTGGTAAACAAATCCTCTCGGGGTGGCGGGGGCAGTCTTGGCTTTTCCTTTCTTACCCTGGAATATAAGCAAATGGCATCAGAGGCTTCCCTCCCTTAGAGGGTGAATGGGTTAGTACTGTGGGCACTTACAGCTCAATCCTCTGAGAGTCTTCTGATAGGGTAGAACATGCTTCAGCATTGTCCCACCAAGAAACAGGAAGGTAGTGTTTTTATCAACCAACTCCTGACTCTCAGTTACAGGTCACTCTTGGGAGCACTTCTGATGAGCCGACATGCTCTTATAGCTGGACAACACTCTCAGGCAGAGTGATGCTTTTGGTGTGCTTATAGGAACTGTCTGTGGGTGACCTCCGGGATGGACTGAGGAGATATGGACATGATACCAATTATGTGATCTTGTCTGTCTTCATGTCTCTAAAATGGAGATCATAATACTTAACTGCACTGGATTGATGGGAAGATTAAGTGCATCAGAGTTCATAAAGTGCCTCTCACAGTTCTTGAAATATAGTCGATATTCAATAAATGATAGCTTTAGTAGTAATAAGTTAACATGAGGCACCAGTGGCTCTTCCTTTGTAGCTGACTTAAGACTTGTTTCTATCACTATAAGTTGTGATAGAGAAAACATTGACTGGGGTCAGAAGGGGCAACCTGTAGTTTTAGGAATAGAGATTTCCCTTTAGTGAAGCTACCCATTTGCACGGGGACAGAATCTATTCCTTTCAAGCGTTATAAAGCTAACTAGTCTAGTAAGATATAATTAGATAGTTTTCTCAGTATTAAAGCTTTTGCCAGTGGCTTGTACATTTTGTTGCTTGGTAGGGAAAATAAAACTTCCACAGAACTGGTTATTCTGCTTGTCGCTATAAAGAATATTTATCAGTTGATGCTAAATCTCAGAGCATATCCAGGTTGACATGGATGCCAAACTGGTTGTGTTTTTTTCCTTTGCACTAAATCTAATTGTAGGCATTATCACACCTTGGTACAAGTTTGTGCATGCATCCCTACTTACTAGGAAGATGTAGGGGTGGGGGGAAGGCAACAGTTATCTGCTCATGTCAAGGGAATGGGGCAGGTGGGCTTGGAGGTATATGAAAAATAGTAAGGGAACTTGGTGAACAGGATCCATCGCGAATGGAGAATTGAGTTTTATTCTTATTTTGTTTTAATGGGGGGGATGGAATGGAGCTGAATATGGTTAGTGTTCTTTATACTTTGAGAGGTTCTGGGTGCCAAGATGCCATGAGAGAGGGATTGGGTCATGTATTGTCCTCAGTTCTACCAGATGTGGCGGTTAGAGTCACGGAGCTGTAAGTGCTGAGCTCCTCCCAGTCGAGGCCTGTGGGAAGAGTCAGTTTTGTGCATGTTCCCTGTGGTGGGCTCAGGAGGCTAACCACGCACCAGCCCTTGCCCCTCCTCTGTGCTAACAGGCCCTGATTTTGTTTGACTATCAGATCCTTGTTCTTGGGGAAAGTGGACTCAAGCCAGTAGATGAATCATGTTTTGTGCAAGGCAATCATGTTATTCCATTTGTATTTCCTGGAGCTTGGTCTGAGGTGGTCAAGTGACCTAGGAGAATCTGATGGGGATTTTAGGAAATATTTTCTTTCTGGTAAAAAGAGATGAAGGAGAAAAGGCCTGCCCTTCTTCCTTTTTTTGGACTGGTTGGTACTGTGGCAGCTATTATGTGATCATGAGGGGCATCTCCATCACATGGAGAGTATGATAGAATGGGAAAATGGAAAAATTCTGTGTCTTTGATGACACAGAAGGATGAGTGTCTGGATTAGCCTGGGACTCCATAGCTCTGGCTTCTTATAATATGAGACTTCTATTGCTTAAACTACTTTTGATGGGCTATTCTGTTCTTGAAGCCAAAATGTCTTGATTGACAGAGCTCTGGATACAGAACAAGTCTGGTGGAGGGGAGATAACATAGACACTGACATTAGGAGTAAGCATCCATGGAAGAGAAGAAGAGCTAAGGCAGAACTGGGACCCCTGGAGAGGGCTCGGTCACCACTGACCAGGGCAGAGAAAGCATGAGGACTCCCTGTTGATCAGTAGGACAGCGAGTGCTCCCCACTGCTAGATGGTACATGAGAGCAGGAGCAAGACAGCAGAGGCCACTTTGGTGAGGCGCTGCAGACTGGAGTGGCCATGGCAGGTAAGCCCTGCGGTTCTCTCTGTGGGAGATGCAGGAGTCAGGACCAACATGATATTACAGCTCTTGTAGCCTGATGGGGGTGGAGGAAACAGGGGCTTTGGAGCCAAACAGATCTGGGTCCCACCACTTGCTTGAGCAGAGCTTCAGTTTCCTTCTCTGTAAAATGAGGAAAATCATATCTGCCCCATTGGATTCTTATAAGGATTAAAATACATTAAAATAAGTTAACTAATCTGTAATATAGTGGGAGTTTATGAAAAGATAGTTATTATTATTTAACAGACACCTGCAGAGGTAATGAAGATACTTCATGGTGTACCACTAGATACATGACCACTAGATACTGAGTGAGATCAGGCCAATTTGAGTTGAAACTTGCTAGGGTAATCTGGTGTTGACCTACCCTGATTAGTCTACTAAGAGAGAAGCCCCTGGGGATGGAGTTTCTGGAGACCATTTCTCCTCTGTCCCCAGAGACATATCTGAAACAATAGACTTTCTTGGGGGGGGAGAACATTAATATCTGCCATGACATTTTTTCCCCCTGAGCAGCGGAGGAAGACAAAGGCAGAAGATGCGCAGTGCTGATATAAATGAGAAGGCCAGCCATAAGTGGGTTTTCCAAAGTTCCCAAGGGACTGGGTAGGGGCTTATCGTGGGGTCTCAGACTCCTCAGAAGAGGGAGGGGGAAGATCGTAGAATGTTTCCTGCCCATCCTACCATTTACAACCTCAGTTACAAAAGCACCAGAGGTACAAATGTAATAACCAGAATCAGAGGCTTCCTGCTCACGGATATGAGGGGGAGATGGACCAAAATAACCTCACAGCACTAATAGCAGACTCTGAGAAGCCACCCCTTCTCTCCTGGAGCCCCTTTCTACACACCCCTTCTAAGTAATTTCTAACCTTTTGTTGACTCACAGAAAGAAGAAGAATAGAAGTTACTGGCGTTTGTAGTAACAGGATGAGAAAGTACGAGACTTCCTGTTGTGTGTGTGTGACAGCTGGTGATAAGTGGAGGACTCTACACAGGAAATCCGCTCAACTTCTGCAATGTGACCTGCCTGAAGCTTGGGCGCTCCTTCAGTCTGGATGTTGATGGCAGGACAAAGGGGCACCTGGACCATGGGCGACGTGGTAGAGAAGAGTTTGGAAGGGCCCCTGGCACCTTCTACAGATGAGCCCTCCCAGAAAAAGGGAGACCTGGTAGAAATCTTAAATGGGGATAAGGTAAAATTCGATGACACGGGACTCTCCTTAATCCTGCAGAATGGCCTGGACACCCTCCGTGTGGAAAATGCTCTGACCGATGTCATCTTGTGTGTGGACATTCAGGAATTCTCCTGCCACCGCGTGGTGCTTGCTGCGGCCAGCAACTATTTCAGGTCAGCACGCCTAGGATTACAGTCAAATTGGGTGCAGGTTGTAAGGAAAATCGGTATCGATGTGAGAGCCCAATCTAAGTAGGTGGCCGTTGTTGCATGTACAGTTTGTATATCTATTTAGGTTTGTGTGTCTATTCAATATACAAGAAAGGAAGTTATTAAACCTTAGATTTCAGAGTTGGAGGCATATTAAAAGAGAGATTGGTATTATTTAAAAGCAATGTTTGTTTATTATGGTGAATCTTCTGTATATGTGTCTTTGTTCCAGAGGATGGAAAATTACTGAAGTCATGGGGATTTTTTTCCCCTTGATCTGATTAGCGTGTTGGAAACATGATGTTGTCTTTGTTTACCAGTAGAGGTATAGAAAAGGTTGTGGCCCCTCGTTTGGAGTTATCAAATGACTTGCTGAAAATTAGGGGCTTCTGGTTGTGTACAGGGAGTGCATTGGAAAAGAAAACGTAACAAAGGTGCTTTTCCAGTGAGGGGCTCCCCGTTATAACACACTCTGAGACTTGGGCTCCATCCTGTCCTGCCCTTTTGACATTGGGACTCGAGGCAAGTCACTGCATGCTCTGGGTTCCTGTTTTGTCATGCATAAGCTGGGGACAATGATTACCTTTCTGGATTGTTGTGATAATTAAATATGAGAGGGAAACTGCTCTTACACGGTGCCTAGGGTATAGTAGATGCTCAGTATGTCTTTGTTGAATTCTTCACCTCATTCTGTTTGGTTCAGCTTAGAACCATTTATTGAGTGTTTACCACAAGCAAATGCCTGGGACAGGAAAGTGGGAGAATCAGGAATGCAGTGAATAGGGCTGGATCCAGAGTTCTCCCGATCACGGTAGGCGTGGTGGGAACCAGTCCCCAAGATGAAGATGAAGATGAAGAAGCTAGTTGGGGAACTTGAAAAAGAAATGCCTTTATAATTCTTTTTAATGAGATTCTTCTTAACTCTTGGTTCTGGCTGAGGAAATTAAAAAGTATTTACCTATGTAAATATCATGAAAAGTATTTTATTTTTTCATTTTTCTGAGAGGCTTAGAGGGAAATTTTTCCTTGGATTTCAAAGAGCAGGGTCAGTGGACTGTTGTGGAATTGATTAGGTCCCATATGTGGATAAGGCAAGGGGATGCCTGGGTCGGTGAGAAGTAGTGCCTGCTCTGTGCCAGACAGACACAGTTATCTGATTTTATTTTTGCAGCAGTGCGGTGAAGGTGGCTGATGTTCCCTTTTACAGATGAGGAAATGGAAACCCAGCTTTACATATGTAATCATTGCTAGAACAGGGATTGGGCACATTCTAGAAATCCTTATTTTTATTGAAATACAAATTGCCCCTAAATTTGGGGCTTCAGGGGCGCCTGGGTGGCTCAGTCGGTTGAGCGTCTGCCTCCGGCTCAGGTCATGATCCCAGGGTCCTGGGATGGAGCCCCGCATCGGGCTCCCTGCTCAGCGGGGAGTCTGCTTCTCCCTCTCCCTCTGCCTGCCTCTCTGCCTGCTTGTGCTATCCGTCAAATAAATAAAATCTTTAAAAAAATAAAAATAAATTTGGGGCTTCATTCCACAGGAAGTACATAAAAGGTAACGGGTAGGCACAGCATAAAGATGGGTTGACACAGATAAACACATTACTTACCCACCAGTTTTGAGCATGGCTTTCACATTGATCACAACCACTTTCAGAAGTGAATGAAAGTCAACTTGGCTCAATGTCCTGAGTACCTGTTTTTAGGTTTATTCATTCTGTTTTGAATCACTGGAAAATGGCTGTCACACAAAGGTATACCTGATTAGCAATTTTGTTAGTGGCTCGAAACAGGATCGCTGGCTGTGTGCTCTCAAGTACATCACTGGTTCCTCTGGTCCTTGGGTTTCTCATCCTAAACCGAAGGTGTTTGGGCCCAGGTCCTTCCCACCGCGCTGATGCAGGATACTTAGGGAAAGTGTCTACCAGCCCCCAGAGGAGGTGGTGGCAATGAGATGCGGGAGGCTCCCACAGTGTGCATATCTGCCTGGGGATGAAGAGTCGCTTCCAAAACTGCCTGGTTGTGGAGGGAAATTCCTTCTTTTCTTCAGAGCAGTAACTTTTTCTTATGTTTGTATTTCAAGATGACTTTCCTCCTATAATGAACACAGTCCTGGAGACAGGATTCTTTTTTCCAGTACTGCTATTAATAATGACGTCTGTCATTGAGCACTTACTGTGAGCAGAGCGCTGTGCCACAGGTGTCACACACACTATCCTGCAGCCACCCTGCGAGGGAGGGAATTTTATCCCCATTTATAGATGAGGAACCAAAGCCCCGAGTATCTCAGTTAATAGAGTGACCAAGTGGGATTTGGACCTAGGACTGATATGAGGTCAGACATTGACTCACGCCTGTCTTGCTTTGTTTCTAAGGTTTTTGAAAGGGGTTGGGAGCCAAGTTCCTTTTATGCTCACACTTCGGAAGGGCAGAGAGTCTGCTCTGTCTGAGAGGCTTCCGACACAGCCCCCCATGCTTAGGAGGGCCTGGAAGCTGGCTGTTAAATTATGTAAGTTATTTTTCCTTTATTCATTGAAAACATAAATATTTTCCATGGAGTGATTGAACCATAACTGATTTAACCAGTCCCCTGTTGACAGACATTTGGATTCTTATCTTTTGCTATATAACAATATCACAATGAATGACGTTATGCATGTCATTTAATATGCATGCAGGAGGATCTGGGAGTGCATTTCTAGAAGAGGGTTTGCTGGGTCAAGGAGAAATGCATCTGCAGTTTAAGTGGATATGCCAGATTCTCCTTGATAGGGATTCAATTGTTTTGTATTCCCCACAGGCTTGCCAATAGAGGATGGCTTCCCACTTTTGGATTTTTCCCAATCTGATGGATGAGAAACAGTATCTGTTTTGTTTTAATTTGCATTTCTCTTATTTTTTAAAAAATATTTACTTATTTATTTGAGGGGGAGAGGCAGAGGGAGAGGGAGAGACAGAATCTCAAGCAGACTCCCTGCTGAGCGCAGAGCACAACATGGGGTTTGATCCCACCACCCTGAGATCATGACTCTGAGATCACGACCTGAGCTGAAACCAAGAGTCAGATGCTTAACCAACTGAGCCACCCAGGTGCCCTGTATTTCTCTTACTTTTAATAAATTCAAACATCTTTCCATATGCTTAAGGATTGTCTGTAGTTCTTTTTCTATGAGCTCTCCACAGCCTTTCAAATTTTTACGTATATTTTTTAAATTTAAGATTTATTTTTATCAAAGTACTACATGCAGTTAGTTAACAAAGAGTCCAATACTATTTAAAGGCTTATAATGAAAAACAAAATTCCTCTCCACCTCCTCTACCCTTCAGTTTTGCTCATCAGAACCCACCATTTTTACACTTAGCTGTTTCTTCTGGTATTATATTTATATTTCTTCAAAATATGCTTATCCTACTCTTTCCTGATTTCTCAATGTTAGACATCATTTATTGATTTCCTGGTATGTCTGATAAGGGCTTAGCACTTACACCTAACTCCCTTACCATACACTTCCCTTCCCTACAATCTCTCAATATAATGTTATCACATTTTTTTTGTTTAATTTGTATTAAGAATTTACATTGTGTTCATGAAAACATTGTTTCCTGTTGAGCCAAGTTGTGTGATAATGTTACATTTTCTTTCTTGTAAAGCTTTTTATCTTTTCTGAAGTTAATAATTCATTCTTTTTTCCATTTACTTAATTTGAGGCTATCTTTCACTCACAGCCTCTCACCATGATCTTTCATGTGGTCCAGGGCGTCAGAGAATCTACCAGTTCCATTTACCCCCCAGAATCTTCCTCACTGACATCATTTTATACATGTTCTTTGGACCTGCTGCCCAGCTATTGTCTAGCCGCATATGAAACCATGATGGCTATAAACAGGGGCTTTATTATTAACTCAGACAGTGTAGTTCCCTTTGGGGGCCTATTTAAAAGTCTTGAGTGGAATGAGGAAGTTGGGAAGATACATAGAGTTGAGGCTGAGAAACGGGCAAAGGAGAATAAAGCTTTAAAAGTAGCTCATGACACACGTTAAATGTCAAACAACCAAATGGCAAGGTGTCCCTCATGGCAGGAATATCAAGGGAAGCATGATTTAACATTCATAATAATGCTTTTTAAAATGTTATAAGACTACTAGTGTCTTTTATAAGACTAAGAGAGCTGCCATTTGTCTTATGCCTTTGGACATGTCCCCAAATCAAAGTCTTTGGAACTGGTTGTGCATCCTACATGCTGAACCTTTCCTCCCAAAGGATCTCCATCTAAACCAGTGGGTTCTTGTCATTTTGGGGGGCAGGGAGCAACAAACTGCAACTATGGCACACCCCATAAGTGATGTTGACCCCTGAGAGCAATCATGTTGTGAGTCCCAGGGATGGCTGAGGGAAGGGGTGGTGATGAAGAGAGGGATCATCAGGTTTCTCACAGTCCTACCTCATGACTGGCCTTCCTACATGAAGAAAAAAGCGTGCAGACTGAGGCTGAGTCAACAGCAAGCTCCTTTGTTGCTGCTGATGCCCCAAATCTGCCTGGACCTTGGCTCCTGCCTTGTACTTCTGTACCTCAGTCTCTGGGTTTGTTTCCCTGAGGCCATGATGAGGGGACTTTGACCACTGGCTACAAAAATCAAGCACAGGTCAGGAATCGGAACGGCATTGTGGGCCCAATCTATTAATATTATTATTATCTATTAACCAATTACTGTATGGCAGAAAGTGGGGCGAGAGGCTACTCTTAAACCATATGTAGATGTTACAAGTCTTTGCTTTTGCTACATAATAGTGTAAGGTGTCTACAAAGGAGCCAGCAAGTGTGGGTGATAGTATAAGTGCAAAAGAAAACAAGAATGAGTTAAGGCCATCTGGGTCTGGATTAGAAATCTGGCTAATGGTGAGAGCATTGAAGGTTGCTGTCGCTGCAGTGGTGAACTCAAGCAAACTGGTGATTGTACTTCTAGCATCAGTTCCTGCATTTTATGCTTTTAATATTGTTTGTTTGGCAGAACCAATAGGCCTATAATTTCTTATCTTCAATTCTAAAATCCCCAAAGTGTTGATAATTGAAAAGCTTTTTATAGCTTACTTGGTGGAAAAATCTGTGTCTTGAACTGCACTTGTCTGATGGAGACATCTATCCTGAACTAAGGGGAGACTACTTAGAGTCTGTTTATTCCACTTAGGGCCACTATTCAGATATTCGCTGCTGGAGTACTAGTGCATTGGATTAAGGAGTGTTGGAGTTGCTATATAATATGCAAGATACGGCAATATCCAAACAATTCTGAATGCCAGAGCTCAACTGACTGCAAGATTTTGGGGTAATGGATTATGGGACTTTCTGATAAAGTTTGTTTTCATTTTGGTGTTATTCTTCTACCTTGTTTCATAGGAATATTTTACATACTTGTAAACATAGTTTACATACAGTTTTGCATTTTTTTCATTATAATCTTTCCCTGTAGTTTTCATAACTCCTATTTATTTATTTTGCTACAATTTTTAATAGATGCATAATATGAAAATCATTCTTTCCTTGTGAATGTAGGTTACTTCTAATATTTTGTTTTCATAAATAATGTGGTAATAAGCATCTTTATATTAAGTATTTTTTGCAGTTTGGAATCTGGAAAGGTCAACATTTTTTGAGTACTTACTGCATGCCAGGAACTTTGCTGGATTCTTTTTCATTTGGTTTAATCTTCACAATATCAACAATTAAGTAACAACAAATAGCTAACAATGTCTCCGTTTTACCCTCCAAGGAACTCACTTTGATAGGAAGAGCAGCTTCCTCATTGGGATCCAAACTGAAAACAGATTTTTCCATTGGGCTTAAGTGTGGCTGTTGGGACATTTCCTGTGCAAGACCATTAATTCCCTCTCCCCACCATGTACAAGTATGGTCTACATAAGCTGAAAATGAGGAGAAAATGTAAAAATTATTGCCTCTATGTGCATGTACCCCCCCCAACACACACACACCCACACAAGCTGGATACTATGGAAACATTCAAGCCAATTTGTGTCTGGGGGCTGAGCTGACAGACTCCATTGCAGCAAAGACTCAGCATGCCTTAGGACACCAGTCTGGGTCAAAGGATTAAAGAAGATTAAATAAGAAATAAGAAAGATCAGGATTCGAGGTGAAGAAGCAGTATACTTTGAAAGTATAAGGTCTCAAGAACCCATAGGACATCACTGGGGCAGGAACCAACAACTGCTTGGTATAATGGAAAGAATAGCATCTTAAAGTCTTGTCACTGGCATTTGAGTCTGTACCCTTCCACTTATTGGCTGTGTAAATCTTGGAGGCATTGCTTGGCCTTTCTGATGTTCAGTGCCATTCATTATACAACACAGTGAAGCTAATGATTTGTGTTTATCCCAGTAAGTTTGTGAAATACACATAATAAAATAGATTCATTTATGAATTTATTTGCCTAAACATTTTGTACAGGATAATGACTCAGATCTCTTCATTCTAAGGAAGAGAAATCAACTGGATTTATGTAGGTAACTCACAGAATCCCCCAGAAGGCCAAGCTCAGAAAACAGACAGGGACCAGGGAGGCCAGGCAGTGGCCAGGACCACAGCCCAGAGCCACCCAGAACCCATGTGGGGAGGACTCCCTCGCTGCTGCAGGATCCTGGGGGCCAATGCTAGCACAGTTCTGGCCACGGGCACTACTGCCCTTGCAGTTCCTGGAAACCGGAGCCTGCTGCTGCTTTCTGCTGCCTCCACCCGAATGGGCTCTCCTCTGTCCCTGCTTCTTTGCATCAGCAGCTCCCAATTCCCAGCCTGGAGTTAGTTTATCTGATTGGTCAAGGCTGAGTTACACACGCCAATGCCTTAGCTGTGACAGAGGCTGGGAAAGTGTGTTTTGGGCCTTTGCAGCTTCTGGATCGAGAAGTGGCTTCTGCCACACACTACATCTCATTCTGAGGGAGAATTTGCCATACCTATGAAAGGCTTTAGATGCTGGGCAACCAAAAACTGGCAAGAGTCTATTACATGCAGTTACAATGTGCCAGACCTGCATTAGGTGCAGAAGAAGACTTAAGGCATCATGAAAAAATATGTAAGTATTAGAGAATTCCATGACTCTGGTCTCATATGCATCAGAGATAAGGATCCTGAGACCTTACGGGCAAGAGGATGATTCTTTTGCACTTTGAGTTCTCTTCGCCCTTCAAATCTCGAGTAGCTCCCAGTATACCTGCGAGAGTGTGTGGCATGCAGGCATCATCCATCATGCGTGGTCTAGAAACTGGCTGAAAGTGTGAGCTGTGAGAGGGTCTTTGACACCATTGCAATGGCTGGCATTCAGCAGGCAACCTGTAAATATTTGATGTCAATAAAAACTTGATATTCCTCCTGCAGTTTCAGTCACTGATTAGGGAGCATCCTGGTCAGAGCAGGAAGTCCTCACAGAGTTGGGAGGCTATTGCACAACCTTACAAAAGGGAAGGATGATCAAATGTGGTCACCATAAGAAAAACTGGAAGGAGCAGTTAAAAAATCCAAAATGCTTCAGAATGTTGTGGATTCAATAGGTTACTCACATGATTGGACACAAATGTGCTAGGCCTACATAGTGACTCCTGAAGACCTTTTTTTTAGGATTAGAAGGTACTGGGCAGGAGTTGCTGCCTCGGGGTAGAAGTACAACTGATTTTTTAATGAAATATCAATTCTGGGGGTGCCTGGATGGCTCAGTCAGTTGAGCATCCAACTCTTGATCTCGGCTCAGGTCTTGATCTCACGGTGGTGAGTTCAAGCCCCGTGTTGGGCTCTGCACTGAGTGTGGAGCCTACTTAACAATGACAATAAAAATTCATTTCTGTCATCTTCACCTCTGGTGTCCAGGGTATGTGGGTTATCCTTCAGTCAAGACCAGAAAATCCATTTTTCTCTTGTTTTGAATAATGCTCTATAGAGCTCTCAACTAAAACACAACAGAGAAATACTTTCATCATTCACATCTCAAGTTGTGAGCTTTACCCCTATGTCAAGTACAGAGATATGGAAATGTCCATTTATGAAAATGCCTTTATAGAGTAGATTCTAATATAGTAAACACCAAGCAGTCCATGAGAAGAGCTGCCCATATGCAGAACATCTATGTTTTTGGTAAAACTGCCTTGGAGCTCACCATTCATCACGTTGCTCAATGTTCCTATATTAGTCAGCATTCTTCTGGTTGCCAGAGATAGAAACTGAAGTCAAATCAGCTTGGGCAAAAGAGGAAGGTATTTGGCCACATAGCCAATTCATAGGAAGGGCCGAGATACAGCAGAGACTGGGAAGAAGAGGAACCAGGGCCTTGAATGCAGTCAGGGTGTTTCTTTCCACCCTCCTTTGGCTTCTTTCTCAGGTGGGATTTCTCAGATGGACTCCTGCCACATGGTTGGGGGTTTGCTTGTCGGCATTTTTGGGACTCACTTCTCTTTGGTTGGTTCCAGAGAGAAACTGAGGGGCTAGCTTCAGTTTGAAAAGCCCCCAGGAAAGACTCTAATTGGCCCAGCTGCATTCAATTACCCAATCCTAGACCAATTACTATGTCAGGGAGGTGGGGCACAATGATCAGCCCAGTTTGGTTTAGGAGTCCAAGGTTGGCCAAAGAGGGTATAGGGAGAGGGGAGTGAAGAAGGGGAGATTGGTAAAAAGGTAGAGAGCTTCTATTTGAGCCACATGATTTGGGTGCAACTTGGGAGAGAATTTCCCAGAAGGAGGAGGCACTGGACAAAAGGAAAAGTAAATGTACATTAAAGAGGGATAGTAAATCCTGGTTTACTTTCTTTTATTAGCTAACTTACTGTACTTCTGCCTTTGCTCTGGCTGTCAGGAGGCTCAGTGCATGAGCTCTCCTTAGCCTAGGTTTCAGTGATATATTCTCCTCCTACTTTAATTACTTAGATCTTATCTTCTTACTTTTTGTTGTTATTGGTTTGTATTTTATAATACCTCTGAGGCTTTAGTATGAGCCACTTTAAGTTCTTTTCAGAAGCCTTTTTTTTTTTTTTTAAGTAAGCTCTAGACCCAACGTGGGATTTGAACTTCGACCCTGAGATCAAGAGTTGCATGCTCTACCGACAGACAGCCAAATGCCCCTAGAGAGGCCATTTTTGTAAAAAGATAAGTCTCCCTTGCTATGAAAAAATATCATTTAAGCAACCTACATGTCCTCTGCAAGCTGTAAGAGTAGGCATTCTTTTATTACATCTAACTTTTGTGGAAAGCTAACTTTTCTGGAAAGGCCACAGTAATTACAGGAATGTTAATACTGCTATGACTTGAAAACACAATCAAACCAAAAGTTGCATCATACCCTTTCTGAGGAGACACTCAAGGATCTATAAATTTACCCGCATATGTTTGCATATGATGTATCAGGTCCAGGGTCAAGTAAGAACTCACACACATTCACAGGACGCCTGGGTGGCTCAGTCGGTTAAGTGTCTGCCTTCAGCTCAGGTCTGATCCCAGGGGCCTGGAATCGAGCCCTGCATTGGGCTCCCTGCTCTTCAGGGAGCCTGCTTCTCCTTCCTCCTCTGCCTGCCACTCCCCCTATCTGTGCTGTGTGTGTGTGTGTGTGTGTGTGTGTGTGTGTCAAATAAATAAATAAAATCTTAAAAAAAGAATTCACTGGCATTCAAGAGATCATGTGTCATGTGGAGTAAGCTCAGGCTTGTCAGGGGTAGATATCAAGGGCATTTTGGTGTTGGGGGGATTAGGGGAAGGGCAGAAGCCCAGTGAATAATTCTTGAAAGGTGGGGTTAGGGATCACAGTTCTCTGGGTCGGAATACATGAATGGATAGATGAATGGAATTTCACTAAACCCACTCTCTACCAGACATTGAGTTTACAAAGATTAATGAGTTCTGATTGCCTATTGACTTCAAAATCATAGTCAGTTAGAGGAAAGAGAGGCAAATCAGTGTTTCAGTACAGGGTGATAAGTGCTACAGTGGAGTTCTGCTTACAGAAGGGACATTAAATCAGACTGGAGGGAAAAGCAATCAGAGAGGGCTTCCTGGGAGAGGTGATATCAAAACAGAGTTTTATTTATTTTTTTTAATTTTTTAAAAAGATTTTATTTATTTGTCAGAGAGAGAGCACAAGCAGGGGGGGACAGCAGGCAGAAGGAAAGGGAGAAGCAGGCTCCCCCTGCAGAGCAGGGAGCCTGACGTGGGGCTCGATCCCAGGACCCTGGGATCATGACCTGAGCCAAACGCAGTCATTTAACCAATTGAGCCACCCAGGCATCCCCAGAGCAGAGTTTTAAAGGATGAGTAGGCATTGGCCAGAAGGTACCAAGTGAGGGAAAGAAAAGGGGGAAGCATTCCAGGCAAAAGGAAATGCATCTGGGAAGGTATCATGCAGTGTAAGCTTGGGAACAAGAAGTAGATGAGTAGGGTTGGTGTAAGGATATGCATGGGCCAATAAGCCTAAGAGATGGGCAGGGTCAGACCATGAAGGTTTTGTTGGGCTAGAGTGAAGAGTTTGATATGTGTCCGATAGGCAGCAAGAAGCCATGGTAGAATCTTTAAGCAGGAAAGTGATTTGAGATCTCTGTTAAAATAACCCTTTGGGCTGTGGTGTAGAGGCCTTGTCAATCTAGGAAGACCCTCAGGTGGCTGCAGGCAGTGGCCCAGCCAGTGGGCATGGGGAGACATCTCAAGTGACATTCTGAGTCCTTGGGGCAGCTAGACCACAGAGGAGCTGCAAGGAGGGGAAGCCCTGTCCGGTGAGAAGGGGAGGAAGAAGGCAAGGCTATGGGGGCTAGGAGACAAACTCAGCTGGAAGCTAAACCACACTTTTGCCGAGGGCCAATTCTGAGCTTCAGGACTGGGAAAAGAAAGCAAATATGAAGTAACTTTATAAATCCTTCACCCACCCATGTCATCCTATTTTAGAGCAAGGCCCAGAAACACAAGCCATTTTGAAGTAACTCAAGTTTTGAGCTTGTATTTTTTGAACACCTTGAAAGAGAAACATACCGCAGCTGTTATTAAATTCTGTTCTCTCTTATCTACATCTCTGACCTGGACAACGGCTAGTTTTAAGGGCACCTTCGTATGAATTTTTAAAAGTTCTGTTTGGGAAGATCAATTAGAAATAGATTTCCTCTTCTCTGGGGACTGTCACAGTCCACCTTAGGGCACGAGGCTTAGGGAGTGTGGCAGGGGCTGGATTTCAGCCCCAACTCGAGCACCTATCTGAGCAGCCCTGAGTACAGCCCAATCTATGGTAGTCCTTCTTCACCTCTTTGGCTTTAAAACTTCTGTCTGCTCCCAACTGAAGCATCTCCTGTCTTCCTCTCCCCTCTCCCTCCGGATCTGTGTCACAAAAGCCCGAGGACCAGGCCTGGCAGTCCAGATTCCTCCATGGACGCTGGCGAAGGGAGAAGTCTGGAATACGTAGATGATCACCTTTGCTCTGTCACAATAAGGATAGCCTTTATGACTTGGGAACACCTTGGAATGAGGATTGGAGCCAGTGCCAGTTCACATGTTTCTAAGTGGTCAGAACTAGGGAATGCTTAGAAAATCTTGAAGAGGCTGATCCATGACTTCTGGATAATGACATGGAGGTCATAAGGAAGCCAGCATGGGGTCCTGGGGGGTTAGGATGGAACATGTTTGGAAAAAGGGGGGTGATAGGAGGCTCTGGGACAACAGCTTGGTCAGGATGTGGCAGTGGATGTAAGCACAAATGCTGACCCTGCTCATAACCCAGTGGGAAGTGAGAATCAGAGCAGACCTCATTGAAGAGGGAAGTGGTGCTTTGTTAGGGGAAGCCAGGTTTCATCTCTGGCAAGGAGATGGAAGATGTGCCAAAGCAAATTAAGGTGAAGAACAACCACCATATTTTGTATTGTAAGATCTAAGTCAGGAGGGCTTAGGGTAAACATCATGGGCCTGAGGTTCCAATTTGGAGAATCACTATATAATACAGTTCCCTATTCACACACTTTGTACCAGGAGCTCATTGTTATTTGTTCTCATGGCAGTTAGAGGAGAAATGTGGGTTTGGAGTGTGTGGTGTAAAATAGGCAAATCCACTTGGCTGGCAGGACCAAGTACAGGACGGCACGTGTAGCTTCCTTCTATCCATTGATCCATCCATCTACCTACCCACCCACCCATCCACCCACCCATCCATCCGTCCATCCATCCATCCAACAAATATTAAATGTCTACTGTGGGCCAGCAAATAATTGAGAGAGAAATAAAATCCAGCCCCTTGCCTTTCAGAGCCTTATAAATCTAATAGAGGAGAAGACTCATTAAAAATAGGCCGTACAGGGGCACCTGGCTGGCTCAGTTTGTAGAGGATATGACTCTTGATCTTGGGGTCGTGAGTTCAAGCCCCACATTGGACCTAAAGTTTACTTAAAAATAGGCTTAAAAAAGGCTATGTAGAGTGTAACATAGAGAAGTCTGTCTAGCTCAAGGCTGTTGAGGTAAACAGAGGCACATGCTGGAAACTGTAGTTGTTGGGCATAGCTGCATCAGGGGAAGGGGTAGGGGGTGCATAGACCAGACTCTGAGGAGCCTTGAATAGCAATATGGAGAGTACATTAACATTTCATTTTCTGGGCACTTTTAATACAATCTTCTTTAGCATTTGGACCCATTTGTTATTCATTATCCATTTGTCTGATTGTGTCAGTCAGGACTCCTCATTGCAAATGCCAGATATTCAGTTCAAACTGGTTCAAGCATATTAAAAAAAGAAGTTATTTGCTCACATAATTTAAAAGTTCAATGGTATTGATTTCAGGTCTCATTCGATCCTTGTGTTCACATAATGTCATCAGGACTCAGTTTCTTTCTCTGTCTCTTGTCTCTACTTTCTTCTGTGTTGCTTTCTCTCTCAGGGAGGGTCTTTACACATGGAAGCAAGAAGATATCCAGCAGCTCCAAAATTTTATTTCTCCCAGCTCAGCCGTTAGAACAGAGAACTTCTCTTTCCCAGGTTCCAGAGAAAGTTCTAGATTTGGCTTTGATTGGACTGGCTTCTTCCTGTGCCCATCTGTGGCATGGGAGATTAATATGTGACTTGGACTATACTCACTCTTGGTCTAGGAGGTGGGGGTAGCTCCCTCCAAACCTCCCAGACTGATATTGGAGGAGGGATAGTTTCCCAAAGGAAAATCTGGGTATGCCTACTAAAAAGATTAGGAATGATGTTGGACAGACAAAATAAGAACTGCCTATTATATTTTTGTAGTTGAATCATTGCTGAATCCTGGCCATAAGCATTTGCTGTGATTGATGTTCTATCCTGCTTGATCTTGCAGGATAGAACAAGCCCTTCTTTCTGTTATACATTTGGATGGGCTGAGTTACATGGCACGCTGAGGCCTCAGCAACAGTCTAGTGGGGCTGGGAGGGACACCAGTTCTGTAGAAACATAGCTGGAGTTCTGGTCTTCAAAGGGTCCATGTGCAGTGTCCTTGAGGTGTGCTGAACTTGGGCAAGGAGTTTGGCAGAAGGCAATTCTTTCAAGGCTTGATGTTTAGAATCAGGTGGGGACAGCTCTGGGGTTCTAGCTCCTCTGCCGGTTTGGAGCCAAGACTCAGCCAGCTGCCGGGGGTTCAGGGAGCTGACTCCAGGCCCCAGGTAGAGATGGCAGCATGTGGTTAGTCATGTCTCTAGAGATGGCCATGAGCCCCCAAATCCATCTCTGAAGGCTTGCCTCCGGGTGTGTGAGATTCACATGTGAATAGCAGATAACAGAGAATTACACACTGTTTATTATTAATAGGGCTGTGGCAACACTTCCTGTTTCAGAACTCGTAAGTCTAATGAACTGTGTTACTTGAATAGAAGTTGCAGGGGCCCCATCTATACAGCTAATCTAGAGGAAGACTTAAAAGGCCAGCATGAGGCCAGCTTCCATTTGAGGCTACATGACGCCCCCCACCCCCAGTTTGGGAGGCAGCCTTAGGCCTCATGGAATTCTAGAAGGGCTGGAGCTCAGAAGGTAGAAGGAAGAATCTACAGGGATGGTGGATTTTCAAAGGCACGTCTGTCTCAGACCTGGAAATTTGTGCAATCTCCTCCTTTTCAAGATGAGCCAAAGGGGCTTGTGTTGGGAAGTGAGTTGACCTCTCCCTAGGGCACTGGTTCTTAAATATTGCTTTGCCAAAGAATTATGGGTGGGGTTGGGGGAGTCTAATAAAATTCATAGTCCCAGCCCCATTGCCAGGGATTTTGATTCAGCGGGTCTGGGGTGGGTGGGGTTCAGGATTCTGCATTCTTAACAACCACCCCAGGAATTCCAATGCAAGTGTCTAGGGACATACTTTGAGACTCACTGGCTTTGAGGTTGGAGTGTCTGCAGGCCAGGGATGTAGGCAGAACTCTAGTGTTGGGGGGCACCTGGGTGGCTCAGTCGGTTAAGCGTCAGACTCTTGATTTTGGCTTAGGTCATGATCTCAGAGTTGTATGATTTAGCCCCACATTGGGCTACAAACTGAGCATGGAGCCTGCTTGGGATTCTCTTTCTCCCTCTGCCCCTCCCTCCCCCAGACTCTCCTCCAAACTGCTCACAGTCTCTTTCTCTCTCTAAAAAGGAAAAGAAAGAAAGAAAGAAAAAAAGAACTCCAGTGTTGGGACGTCGTAAGGCTTAGGGAGCACCTTGAGGTCAGAAATGAGGCTGAGCCAAATGTTTATGTCCTTCTTTTTGTTAGGAAATGGCAGGTGAAAGGTTTTGGTGCCTGGGGACCATCAGAAGTGTTGTCATCCCATGCTAGGTCACCCCTGCATCTACTGCATCTGCTGACTCTACTTTTTTATAGTGGAGACCCCTTTGACCATCCACATTGTGTTTATATCCAAATAATCTCTTCTTAATGATAGTATTCATTGAGCAGCACATGATTACTAATTTAAAAAAAATTTCACCAATTGTATATACATCAACATTTATAGTCTTTCTTTTTGGGGGTGGGGAGAGGCAGAGGGAGAAGGAGGGAGAGAATCCCAAGCAGGCTCCACGTTCAGCGCGGAGCCCAACGTGGAGCTCGATCTCACAACCCTGAGATCATGACCTGAGCCGAAGTCAAGAGTTGGACACTTAGGGCGCCTGGGTGGCTCAGCTGTTTAGGGTCTGCCTTCAGCTCAGGTCATGATCCCGGGGTCCTGGGATCGAGTCCCATGTCGGGCTCCCTGCTCGGCAGGGAGCCTGCTTCTCCCTCTCCCACTCCCCCTGCTTGTGTTCCTGCTTACACTATCTCTCTCTGTCAAATAAATAAGTAAAATCTTAAAAAAAAAAAAAAAAGAGTTGGACACTTAACTGACTGAACCACCCAGGTGCCCCCACATTTATATTCTTAAATAGAATTTAGCTCATTTAACCAATGTTAGAGCTATTCCAGTGCAGAATGTCTCACTGGTGCAGAGTTAGTTTCAGGTATAAATGGGATGGTGAGGGGATTAGAGGAAGAACAGAGCAGGGGGTAGCATGGGTGGAGCTGGTCTAGGAATGAGATAGTGGGGATGGTAGGGTGGGTGTTGGTCTACGGCCTGTGACTGGGATTAGAGGAATAGGAGAAAGGGGGTCCAGAGGCCGGTGTGGAGGCCCAGAGAGGGGACAAACCATAGTAATGTTGGGCTGGGTGAAGGATTCTGAGTTGGTAACATTTAGGAACTGCAGGAGCATGTTAGCACTCATCAGAGGTCTAAGTGGAATGTTCCAGTGTGGCTGTGTCTTTTCCAAGCTCCAGGCTTGGAGTTGCGTGTGTGATAGGAGTTCTCTATGGGGGTAGAGGGCACCTAAGGCAGGCCTCCTGGGTCTGATTCTCCTAAGGGTGTTTGATAATTTTGGAGGGGCAGCTTCCTGTCAAAGGCAAACACACGGGGTTAGGGAGGAGACAAGTTCATTTGTTCATTCATTCACCCATTCATTTTCTCCCCAAATATTTATTGAGTCCCTTCTAGGCTCCAGGCACTGTTCTAGTCCCAGGGATACAGTGGTGAGCAAGGTGCAATCCATGCCCTCACTCAGCTCACATCGTAGTGGGGAGACTGTGTTAAACTAGTTAATTTCAGGTTGTGACAGGTTGTAAAGAAAAAGATAGGAGGCAAAGATGTTAGGAAGTGACTAGATTGGGGGCGGCATCAGGGAAGGCCTCTCTGAGGAGCTGACTTCTGAGCAGAGACCTAAATGACGTGAGGAGTAAGGCTGGCAGAGCTAGGAAAAGAGTGTCGCCCAGGCTGTGTTTGGGGCCACACCCTGACTTCATTCCAGAATACTCTTAGGCCCATGGAGTTTTTTATGGCTATTGTGGGAGACGAGCTCACTTGCCCAACCTCTATTTTGGGATTGGCACTGACTCACTGCTGAGTGTTGGGCAACTGGCTCCCTGCTTGAGACTATTTCTATTATAAAATGAGGATTTTAATAGCTACCTCTGTTTTACAAGAATCTCATGAGAATTGGTCAGTGTCTGTAGAAAGTATTTTTTATTACACAAAAATTTTATTTATCGCAAGTATAAAGATTAGCAATTAACTCAGCTTTGTTTCAGAGAGTGAAACTTGGTCTGGTTCACTTGGTGCTCTCATTCAGTTGACCTCCCCCAAAGGTGGCTTTGAACTCCTGCTGATTTTCTTGGTTTCAGCACACTGTTGAGCTCCAGACTAAGAGCCCAAAGTCCTAGATTCTCATCTCCATTCTATTACTGACAACCCACATGGCCTTGGGCAATTCACTTAACTTCTACCTCTATAGTTTATCAGCTATGAAATGGGTGTAATAATCAAAGAAGATACTGTTCTTTGTCCTATAAAGTGCTACAAACATAAATGTAAGAGATTACTGTTATTAAAGTGGAAATCTAGGGGTGACTTACCTTACATAGGTTATATACCTTTCATGGGGTCCCAACTTTGCCTAAGTGTTTCCATGGACTGCCCAAGAGAGCAGCAGGAGGCCTGGGAGTTTGGTCTATGAGAAATATGTAGATCTCTTCTAGTTTCACCTTGTTGGTATTGAGCATGATTGTGGCCCAGGAGAGTGTATTTCAGTGACAAGGTCTCAGAGGAGAGCAGAAAAATACTGGGACTTTGGGAGCCAAAGCAGGCAAAAAGGGCCCTAAAGAGAGGGCTCTATCTTTAGGGCACTTCCTTTCTCTCTCCCATGAACATTTATTGAGCTCCTACTATGTGACAGGCACTGTGCTAATGTCTCTGGACCAGACTGTGTGTAGCCCTAGCCCTAACTCTGTTCTGGAGGGGTAGTGGACAGAGTGCAGTGACTCTGACACCCACTTACCCGATAGGCACCAGGCCAAATGCTGGCAAGTCAAGAGTTGCAAGACAGAGGGTGATGGGCCTGCCTATTCCAAGTATCTCCCACTAGCCTGCCAAGATTCCTCTGATCTGGTCTAAAATGCCTTCCCTCAGTAAGTGCTGGGTATTGTGCTAACCACTTTGTTTATATTATCTTACTTAATCTTCCCAACAACTCACTGGGGTAGGGACTATTATCATATCACTTTACATAGGAGGAAACTGAGGTTTGCTCACTTGTACCAAGTCATGTAGTGAGGTAGCATCAGAGCCTACACTAGACCACAACCCCTTTGCCTTCCAACAGCCAGCACTGCAGGCTCTTCTTCCTGCCCTCTCCTAGCCTCCCAGAGCCCCTTTGCTTGTGCACACATCCACTTGCACACACAGAAAGCCAGAAGTGCCTGAGAATTTACTTACTTCTGGGGCAGCCCATAACTAAGACTGTCAGCAGGTGCTGGAGAATCACAGACCAGCTTCTTTGCCTCTTGTGGGGACAACTCTGGAGTGTGTTCTCCAGCAGTCCCATGCAGGATCAAGCGGAAGTTACTTTCTGTTGACTTTTGTCTTGCTTGACCTCCTCTTTTGCCTTGCCCTGCTCTTCCTATATCCCTAATACATCACTAGCTCACAAGGGTCAGCTTCTGGGCAATCAAGAGTCCCACTCAGGTAGGGGCTGAGCTGGAGCAGGATGTTATTCAGTGACTGATTCCAAGAGAGAATTCAGAAGCTGTGTCTAGCAGTGACAGCCTGATCAAGAGTCCAGATGACCCCAGAGGTCCCAATAATTGTGTCACATGGGAAATACATAGGCTTCAAAAGAGCCCCTCAAAGTGCACGGCATTGACTTAGACCTTTATATACCTATCTTATTTAATATTAGAACATCTCTCTATTGGGCTTTTCCAGCTTTCATTGAAGCATACAGATTCAACAAAATTCACCCTTTACTAATCTTAAAATCACATTGTAGGTGAAATAGCACTTCTAAATTTCACCTTGGTGAAATTTGTCGATATGTTGCCTCGGTTATGTGAAGCTTCGTTCAACCCCATCATCACTGCCCACCCTCTCCTGCCAGATGTCCTGTTTTCCATATTGATGTACATGACATTCATGTGGGTGGCATTCACTTTACCCCCTGAGATGATTGGTGATCTGGGTGGTGCTCTAGAGCTTTGCCATCTAATAGAATAGCCACTAGCTGCATACAGCTATTGAGCATTTGAATTATGACTGGTCTGAATCGAGATGTGTTTTAAGTACAAAATATGCATGAGGGATTTTGAAGTCTCAGTGTGGAAAAAAGAATGTAAATTATCTCAATAATTTAAAAATATTTATTACATGTTGAAATAACATTTGAGGTGTATTGGGTTAAATAAAATTAATTTTATCTCCTTTTACTTTTAAAAACATCATTACTAGAAAATCTGAAATTACACATATGGCTTGCATTATATTTCTTTTGGGCGGCGCTGCTCTAAGGACCCAAAAAAGGGAAGGTTTAGCAAGTGAAGTTGTCCAAATCCTGGACAGGCTGAGCTGGGAAGAAATTGTGTGCTTACTTTGATGGCAGGGTTCTTTATGGGATGAGGAGGCAGCAAGGTGAGTCCTATGTGATACCACTTTAAAAAGCACGTGGTTCTGCAGATGGCTCTGTGCGTCTCTGGCCAAGAGGAGTTATGGTTGACAAAAGTGGCTTGTAAATCGGTCATCTGCCCAAATGACATCACTGCCTCTCTGCTTCCAAGTTGGGATTTAGTAACTTTGCAGAATTCACATTGTTTCTTTCTTTCTTTCTTTCTTTCTTTCTTTCTTTCTTTCTTTCTTTCTTTCTTTCTTTCTTTCTTTCTTTCTTTTTTTAAGATTATATTTATTTATTTGACAGAGACACAGTAAGAGAGGGAACACAAGCAAGGGGGAGTGGGAGAGGGAGAAGCAGGCCTCCCACCGAGCAGGGAGCCTGAAGTGGGGCTCGATCCTGACCTGAGCCGAAGGCAGACACTTAACGACTGAGCCACCCGGACACCCCTGTTCTTTCTTTCTTGCTGTCATATTCTTGAGGAGAAAGAGGCCAGTTGAGGGAAGAGAAGAGGAGGAGAGAGAGAAGGGTGGGAGGATTATTGTTGATTACAGTAAGGAGCTGGGAAGGACTCAAGGAGACCCTAGGGAGAAGATCTCATTGGTTAAAACAAAAGGTTCAAAAAGTCAACTAGTCAAGTGATTTCTCTCTCTCTCTCTTCTTTCTCTCTCTTTTTCTCAATCTCTTTCTTTCTGGGGACTTTTGACTTTTAATGTTTATGATTGTTCTGGGAAACCAGAAGCAGTTACTTTTGTTTTGCAGATTAGGAAATGAGGGAAAGAAACTGATGAGGGATTCCCAGAGATAAATAGGAGGTGTGGAGAAAGGAGGAGGAGCAGGATTTAGGAGTAAATCCTTCTGTGTTGACATGGAAGTCCCAGTTTGGGGAAGCGCATTCTATCATCAGGGCTCAACCCTGGGACCTTCCCATTTCAATGACTTGGCTGGGAGATAATGGCTCTCTAAGGGTCCTGTTCATGTGTCTGAAGTTCAGGAGGTCCAGTCGCCTAGTAGGATGGCGACTGCCTCAATTAGTACGGTTTCTGGGACGAGGCTTTGGCATTGTCACAAGCCTCCCAGCTCTGTTTGGGTGCAATTAATGCATTACTCTAAAGGCACCTGTCACCAGCAAACTAAAGTAAGAACACACCCGTTAAAAATGTTCTTTTTGAGTCCTGTTTCTGCTCCCTTCAATGGCTCCCCATTGCCCACTGAATAAAAACCTAACTCCTTAGCCTGCCTCCAGTACCTTCCACAATTAGGACCCAGGTTATCTGGCTGCACTGATCTCTCCCCACCCTCTCTCATAGGCCCTGGGCTCCAGCCAGACCACATGCCTGCTAGATCCTCTGCATGCCCCACACTCTTGCATCTACTTCCGGTGTTTATTACCTGGAAGTCCTATTCACAGTTGTCACATAGCAACATTTTCCTTCTCCATGAGCAGCGATCCCTGGCCGGCACAGCACTTCGTATGTCTTTTTGACCCTTGTAGACTATTATTTGTGCATGTGTCCCTGCTAGGGGCTAGGGGAGAGACTGTCTGTATTAGCCAGCCTGGGCTGTCATAAAAAAATACCATAGACCGGGTGGCTTCAACAACAGAAATTTATTATATTTTCACAGTTTTAGAGACGGAAAGATCAGGGTGCCAGCATGGTCAGCATCTGGTGAGGACTCTCAGCTTACAGACAGCCACTGTGTGCTCACACGGCAGAGAGAGAGTTTTGTTGTCTCTTCCTCTTCTTTTAAGGACACCAATCCTATTGGATTAGGACCCCCCCCCTCTTACAACTTCATTTCACCTTAGCTATCTCCTGAAAGCGCTATCTATGTTGGTGGGTTAGGGCTTCAATATATGAATTTTAGGGGGACACAATGAAGTCCAGAGATTGCTTGATATTTAAATCCCTTCCAGGATTTTGAGCCCCAGTTGGCCAGGCCTGGGTGTGGGGACAGCCTCCAGGCCAGAGGAAGGCTGGAATGAGGACTGAGAATGAAGTCAGAAACCCTGTTTTGGGGTACCTAGTCATTAAAAAAGTACAGATAAGGCCTGAGCAGGGGAGGGGCCCCACAATGCTCCCAGAAGAATCTCCAGCACTCTGAGCCATTGAAGTAGTTCTTTGGGCCAGTAAAGTAGTTCTAGATCCCACCAGCTTGGCCAGTAGGGCTCCTACTGTCCCTTCAGATCTGGGACTGCTATAGGGACCATAGCTGGGCACAGCAGAGCAGGACAGTTCTGTTCAGTAAGTTTCGATTGAATTTCTGTTGTGTGCTGGGTATTAGAGGAACAGAGAACAATCATCCTGGGTCCTGACCTTAGTAGGAACCTCACTGTTCCATGGGGGCAGATGGGTGTGAGGGGGGATCTGTTTTGACCTAGAACTAAGAATCACGGTAGGACTCATATTGACTCATCTCTCTTCCAGGGCCATGTTCTGCAACGATTTAAAGGAAAAGTATGAGAAGAGGATCATTATCAAAGGGGTCGATGCTGAGACCATGCACACTCTTCTGGACTACACGTACACCAGCAAGGCACTAATCACCAAGCAGAATGTGCAGCGGGTCCTGGAAGCTGCTAACCTCTTTCAGGTGTGTGAACAGTCTCGATGCTCTCCTCTGGAGCAGGGGAAAGCAGCGACTCCTTAGAAATCCGCCGACTGGCTCCCAAGCTCGTACCTGGCACACATATATACACCACACTCACACACACACTTAGCTGGGCCTCTACTTACTTGAAAGTCAGAAGAGACTCCTTTGGAAATTTCCTGAGAGGTGGTGAGATGCGGCATTGATTTCTTAATGCCATCAAGCCAGGACAGTGTGGTGCCTGGAATCTATACTTGGTTCCTAACAGCAGTGACTACAATTTGCTGAAGCCTAATTGGAGCCAGGGGTTCCAGTCATCACTTCAATGTGTAACTTCTTTTTTTTTTTTTTAAGATTTTTAAAAATTTATTTTGAGAGAGAGAGAGAGTGAGCAGGGGGAGAATCTCTAGCAGACTGCACTGATCCCTGAGCCCGATGCGGGGCTCAATCCCCACGACCCCGAGAGCACAGCCCCAGCTGAAACCAAGAGCCAGATGCTCAACCGACTGAGCCACCCAAGCACCCCTCATGTATATAACTTCTAATCCTTAGCACAACCTGGGGAGATAGTTACTTCTCCCTACTTTACAGGAGGGAAGAGTAATAATGTACAGAGATGGGTTATTTGAACCCTGGGCTTTCGAGTCCAGGAGCTACATTTTTGCAGTACAACATGCAGTCTCTCTGGGAGCAGTGTCTAGATTTTGGGGCACGCAGGACCTTGCCTGGTCAGTACTTTGTGGTGGGTGTGGAAGAAGAGCACTTTTCATGAGCGGTATTACGGAAGATAAAAGAGAGAACCCTCGGGATTATGTTTTATGGTTTGCATTTGACTATGTTTGTTTCAATCCGATTACAATTATATTTAGCTTCATGGAATAAGTAGACCCATAGATTCTGTCGGTTGCATCCATAGTTATCATAGGGGCTCCATCCCCCATTGCCATCTTTGCCTAGGTCTAAAAGTACACTTGAACTTGGTTTTGCCAGATTAAGCAGAGAGTGTCTCACTGAGGTTGTTGAAATTTATGAGAGTCCAGGGACAAGCCCGGTCATTCCCAGGGACTTGGACAAACGTCAGATCTTGTGCATGGTTTGGGACTCTGGGAGGTGGTATCCTCTTGGATCCTCTGTCGGTCAGCAGTTAAGGGGAAACAAAACAAAGTCTGGGAAGGTGGGGAGTGACAGGCCATGAGTCAAGACCATGGACAGTGGGATTATTTTTGTTGAAGCTGGAGTCTAGGCAGGATCTGTGGAGTACAGCAAGGAAAGGAGAGTGGAAGAGGGAGGAAACTATGAAACAGCACTGATGAGTTCCGAATAATTGTTTGCCAGTTTTATTGTCTCAGTTTCTTCAGGGCACTTTAAAAGATACTTCGGTCAGGGCTGGACACACCTTCGGGGGATGTGTCCAAGTCAGTTACCCCCCCAGCCTTACCCCTTTCTCCATCTTGACCTGCTCACCCCTTCAACGTCACTAACCCTCAGGGGGTCCTCTCTCTGTGGAGGGAGGGACTCCGCAACCTCCTGCTCAGCAGCCCTGTCTCATCCCACCTCCCACCCCTGCCCCTACTGCTCCAACAGTCTGACCTCAGGGAAATCCTTCCCTGATGGGGCCTCCATCTAGTTCAGTTTTTGCCTGGGGACTATAAGACCACCGCGTGTATTCTACACTGGGTGTGAGGGTGTGGGCGTATTTACAAATCTTTACTTAGCCTCCTTATTTTCAGTATGATGTCCTCATGTGTCTTCCTCAATCTCCGGTGTCCCTGGTCCAGAACCTCTCTGGTCTGGTTTCTCCAGAGGATAAATCTTCTTTTCTATCGGGAGTGGAGTTGTTAGATCACAAGAGGTGGGGAGGCGTCCCAGCAGGCTTAAATTCTTCTTCTTCTTCTTCTTTTTTTTCTAAGATTTTATTTATTTATTTGACAGAGAGAGACACAGTGAGAGAGGGAACACAAGCAGGGGGAGTGGGAGAGGGAGAAGCAGGCTTCCCGCTAAGCAGGGAGCCCGATGTGGGGCTCGATCCCAGGACCCTGGGATCATGACCTGAGCCGAAGGCAGACGCTGAACGACTGAACCACCCAGGCGCACCCAGCTTAAATTCTTCTTAAGGTGGGGCTGATACCAGGGGTGGTACCTGGCCTTGCTCTTTCCCTTGGACTTTAATATTCCTGCTTTCTGGGCTTCTAAGGGACAAACTCCTTTGTAGGCACTTGGTCTGACCTCTTTCCTCTCAGCAAAGCCATTTGCCAGTCTTCATAGTCTGTGGTTTGGGGTTACTGATAACTCCCAGTTTCATGGAGGAGGGAGTTTGTGTTTCTGTTTCTTGTTCTTCTTTCAGTTTTGGGTGATTTTAATAAAAACTCTTTAGATAGTAAAGAGTTTTGTAATGTTGCAAATATTTTCCATTGGTTATTTGATTCATAATTTTTGGTTATGACTTTTTTTAAGGTACAAAATTTAAAATTTGTGTTTCGTCAGATCTATTGATCATTTCCTTGATGTTTTTTGCCTTTGTTATGTGTTTTTAGAAAGACCTTCCCCACTGCTTAAGTATATACTTATTCACTTATAATTTCCGTTAGTCTTGTAATATCCACAGCTTTGATACTTAAATCTCTAATGTATCTGGAAATGATTTTGCCATTAGGTTTCTCCTTGTCCTTGTCCATCTTCCTCCTCCTCCTCCTCCTCATTTTCTCTCAAGTGGTGAGCTTCAGTAGAGATTTTGGTTTTAATCAGAGGTGGAAGGAGGAGGAAGACAGAGACAGGATAGAGATAGAGCGTGCTCAGTTTATTATTGATTCCCCTATTCTGGTAATCCCTCACCTTAAAATTTTCCAAATCTCATTCACTTTCTAGGCAAAAAATACTAAGTTTCTCTTTGAGGCTGTTTTACTCATTTTCCTATGAGTGTTAATTCTTATGAAAACAAGAGAAGAGTGCTCTGGGCGTCTGGGTATCTATTTAACCCACTTTCTGATTTCTGTTGCTTCTGGATGACTTGCTTTGAAGTCTTAGATGTAGAAAACTGGGAATATCTTCATGCTTGAAAGCACCATAAGGGACAGAAGTTTCTAGGTTGTTGAAATCACTTTGTGGTTTTAAAAAAGTATTTATTCATTTGAATGAATAAAACATACCCTTGTTCCAAATTCAGAAAACAGAAGGGGAAACAGTGGGACATTTTGCCCTGTTCACTTTTAACCATGTCTTGCTGTCCTTCACATCCTATGCACAATGTATATGTGCATTCTATCACTCCCACTCATTGTCTCCAATGAATGTTGGCACACTATACACACTGTTTTGCATGTTGCTATTTTTGGCTTTACAGTATATTTTGGAGATTGTTACAGATCAGTATGCATAGAGACTTTTCTTTCTTTCTTTTAAGGTTTTATTTATTTGAGAGAGAGAGAGAGAGTGAGCACGAGGGTGGGGAGGGACAGAGAGAGAAGGAGAGGCAGAGACTCCCAGGCAGATTCCCTGCTGAGCCTGGAGTCCAACCCGGGGCTCGATCTCACGACCCTGAGAGCACGACCCCAAGAGCACAACCCAAGCCGAAACCGAGTAGGACGCTTAACCGACTGAGCCACCCAGGCGCCCCTGCATAGAGCCTTTTTGATGGCTGCATAATGTTGTTGGGGTCTCCTGAGAAGTGGAACATGTCGAGTTATCTTAATGGTCTCTTATAAGGCAGAGTGGTAGAGTGGAAAGAACATGGGTGCTGGAGTCAGGCAGAACCTGGGTTTAAATCCCAGTTCAGTCATTTATTTGCTGGGTGGATGTGGACAGGTTATTTAGATTGTCGGAGCCTCAGCTTTTTATTTGTAAAATTAGGGTGATAACAATACCTATACCTACCTTTTAGGGAGAGTTATGAGGATTTAATGAGATGCTATTTGTAAAACGCCTGGCACAAAATAGATGGTGGATAGAATTTTCTTCCCATCATTTGTGCATTAATTTTAACTTTACTTCGGGCAATTTATACCTTAAGTAAACTGGGCTGACATTGAGCTGTGAGAACATTTTCCTATGCCATCCCCAAATCTTTGCTTTTACCTGGATTAGAATTATAAGAGACCATGATTTAAAGTTTTGTTTTATCGTGTTCATATGACACTTGGTTAGTAGAACGAATTGGACTGGTGCTATATTTAATTAATCAGGATTATAGATAGAGAAAAGTGTGCCAGAGTTGGCATTTTATCTTGTTTTTTTAGAACATCCACAGAAGTCAATACCACCTTTGTGGGACTGAAATCAATGGGAATCAGAGTATCTTGGTGTTCTCTACCGCATCCGGTGGTAAAGGTTTTTAGTTGTCACACCACCGCTGATCCTCAGCTGTTCTCTCACTTTCTCCTTCTCTTTTCACCTCTCGTGCTATTATCCACTGATTGCTTCTATGCCAGAATTTCCCAGTCCAGAAAGAGATCTCTTGATTGACTCAGCCAGTCACCACTATTGCTGTTTGAAAAGAGCTTTCCATGCGAGGCAACTTCATGAGTTGCCGACCTCACAAAGACGGCTAACCCTTGGGTCAGTTACCATTACCATTGTCAGTTGTCACTGGTCCAATCATCTGTGCCCAGGGTGGGATAGTTTCTTTTAGGAGGAAAGTTAGTGTGGGGCAGGTACTGAATGAACTGCCCATGAGAGGAACTTTGCAGTAATCTAGCCATAATTTATTGGTGAATTATGGGGAGAAATGTATTTTCTCCAAGTAGTGTCTAGAAAGGTAAGAGTAAGAAAAGCACCTACGAGGAAAGGCCTGAGTGACCCTTCACTTGGCAGGCAGGGTTTTGAGATGAATGTCATCCAGTGGGGGCCCCGAGAACCTGCCTTAGCTGGAACTTCAGGCTCTTGAGTTCTAGATGAGCAAGGCAGTCAGAAACTATAGAGACTGTAGGCCTGGGACAATGGCTATAAGAACTTGGTGAGATTCTTTAGTTTTGGAGAACTGCCCCCACGTTCATTTGGAGAACTTTGTCATATTTGTTACTTTCAATTTTATTATTAAAAACTCATGAAAGAATAAGGACTTGTGAGTTTATCAGCAGGGCAGCAAACGGTTGTGGAACATATCGAGTTATCTTAATAGTCTCTTATAAGGCAGGGAGACCAGCTCACCCCTCATTTAGTTTTGGGACAGAGGATGCCTAAGATAACAGAACAGCTGGTTAGAAGAAAGAGCTTAGAAGCTGAAAAGAGATTAGGCTGAGTCCTGAGGGCTGACATGAGGAAGGAAAGGGGGGCTGCCAGAGTGGGAGCCTGGTCATCTGGCTGGGCCTGAGAAGACACAAGCCCTGACATGCTCTGGGCTGAGATCTGTATGGACGAGGTAGCCATGTGGTCAGTGATTGACCCTGATGGCCTGGGTTGGCTTCTTGGCTTGCTTATAGTACATAAATCATAGTACATAAATATTTGTTGAATCAATGAAGGCATACGTTGCTCTTGTTCATTACTAGCTGAATATGAGGACTGCCTCAGAAACTGCTCAAGACCCCATTAAAATTTGCCCGACTTGCTTTAAGAGGACACTAAGAAGCCCACTCCTGGCTTTAAGAAATGTTGTGGGCTAGTAGAGGAAGAAGTATTCCACAGGTTAATACTAATAACTACTTCATTTGTAAGCACCTACTAAGTGCCAGGCACCTCGCAAAAGCAGATCTCATCACTGCAAGTTACAGATGAACCTCTGTTGTCATTGACAGGGACCCACAGATTGTATGGACCCAACATCCGAGTAGTCAGTTGATCCAAGCAAGGAAACCAGCCCAACTATTTCTTTGCTGCTACCTAGATAAAATCCATCTTTTTTTTTTTAAGATTTTATTTGTTTATTTATTTGAGAAAGTGAGAATGAGAGAGAGAGAGAGAGAGAGAGCACATGAGAGGGGGGAGGGTCAGAGGGAGAAGCAGACTCCCCGCTGAGCAGGGAGCCTGATGTGGGACTCGATCCCAGGACTCCAGGATCATGACCTGAGCCGAAGGCAGTTGCCGAACCAACTGAGCCACCCAGGCGCCCTAGATGAAATCCATCTGTTGACTGAAGCACTCTCTCCCACACACCCCCTTTGTCAACCAATGTTACTGTGTGGCCACTGTAAGTGATAAGACATTAGGGTTAATATCCTGGTCCACACGGCAGTGATAGTTTTGTTTTTCAGAGCATTCACTATGTGGCAACTCTTGCCTGTACTGTTTCATTTAAAATGAGGTCAGTATTTTTACCCCCAATTTAAAGATGGGAGAAATAAAGAATCAGTGATGTATAGTAAATGTTCAAGTTTTCATGGCTAGTGAGAGAGGAGCCTGAATTTCACTCCTGTCTGCTTATGCTAGCCTGTGTGTTCTCCACTCCACACACTGTGTCCATCCCTCAGCACGAGGCCTGAATCAAGCCTTGATCCTAAAGGCAGCTGGAGCCGTCAGCAGCCTCAGGGCTGCCCAGTGAAAAATTCTGGGAACCAGTGGGGCCCTGTAAGTGTGTCAGGGGGCAAGACTGGCACAGCTGCCAACCCTCATGCCTAACTCCCTCTGGGGAAACTAGGACACTTGGGGCCACCAGATGTCCCCATCTCAACAGTGAGCCTGCTGCTGTCCAAGCAGTGTCTCTTCTTTAAAACCGTTCTGTGTTTAATCTCAACGGTGACTCTTTTATTTTTAGGTATAACTTACATTTAGTAAAATGCACACATCTTAAGTGTATAGTTTTTTATTTTTTACATGTGTTTGCAACCATGTAACCTCCACCCAGATCAAGCTCCAGAACATCCCTGGCATCCCAGAACACTCTCTTTAGAATCGGGTTGCTTATATAGTTACAAGGGGTGTTTACAGAATGCTAGGACATAGTAGAAAGAGGCATCTGGCCCCGGCTTACCATGGTTATTTGCATCATTGGTCCATGGTGGCACCTGCTGGAACATCTGTGTTCCCATCATTCTCTCTCTGATCATTGACACCCCCGCCATCAGCTGAAAATTCTCAGGCCCACCTGGTTCTGGCCCTCAGTCTTTGTGGGTCACTTTGCATTCTCTTTGTACCATTTGCCAGGCCTCCTCAGGTCTGCCAGTCCCCTCCGCAACTTCTGTGTCCCTCTCAGGGACACACAAGAAGCTTTCATTTGCTCTCCTATGCCAGTCTGGAACTCTAGGGAACTTGGAGCAACTGGCATAGACCCCCTTTGTCTAGACACAACATATTCTAGCTTCTCTTCTGTGGCTGCTCTGCTGGACTGCTGCTTTTCTGATTTCATTTCGCAGTCCAGGCACACATTCTTTTGCTCTCAGATCCACAACCTCTAAGGAGCTTTTTGCATCTCCCTCACCTTAGAGTTTGGCCTGAGTTGAGAGGCAGAACATGGTCTCAGGGACCCACACCTGCTTCTCACTCTATTACTAGACTCTTTCTCCTCTTTCTTCCTGGCCTGGGAATCATTGTTGGAAAAGCTGGCTCCTACATTATCATCCATTCTCCTATATTTACTGCTTTGATATAAACTTTATGCCTAGACTCTTTGGTATTCTGGCTTTTCCACTTCAAAGCGCCCAGTTATTACCACTAATTGATGTTTTAAAACTATTTTTCTACTATAGTTCTGAAAGTGTATTTAGAAACTTGAAAACCAAAATTGTATTCTTCTGTCTATCCTATTACCACTTCCCTGGATATGAAAGCCTGAAATGCCCTAGTTACTGCCTGTAGGTTGTAGAATATAGGAAGTGAGATACGGGTTTTAGTTGTAATGAAAACCCATGTTGCTACCAGATTCTGGCTTTTACTTCTACCTAATTACCACAAATTACTAACCATTTTCTGTGTGCAAGGTACTTTATAAGAAACTATCAGGGGGAAATAAAAATAAAAGTTATAAATATAGATCACATTTATTTAACCATTTATCATATTCTTTCCCCTACATGATCCCATCTGATGTTGACAATATTTCTGTGAGTGGGCTGGCCAGGGAGTGCCCTCGCAGTGAAACTGCAAGGTGGGCTTTATTATTCTCAACACTTTCCAGAAGAGGAAACTGTGGCTCACAGAGAGTGAAGCTATGATCTGGGGCCTAAACCCAGAACTTCTGACCCCCATACCTGCCACCTACCACTACACCCAAAGCCTCAAAAGTAAGGATTTCCACTGAGCTTTCAAACCACAGAGCAATCCAGCCAGACCCCGGGGCAGAATGTAGGAGTAGAAAAAAGTTCTGGGTCTGAAGGAGGTGGCATTGCACTGGACTTCATAGAATGGGTAGGATTTTAACAAATGGCAGCTGGGTTGGAGGAAATGTATTCTAGGCAGAGAGAACTTGTAAGCAGAGACAAGTTTCCACCTTCTCTACCTGCTGCCTTACCTATTACAGCTGTCTGCTCATGGATCTGCTTCTCAGGACTTGGCTTTGCTTAGATGCCTACTGCTTCTGTGCCCCCCCGCCCCCCCCCCCCAGATAACCCATATCCTGAGCATCAAACATGTCCCAGACACAGTTATTCCATTTAGTCCCTCCCTGGCTTTTATCCTATCCCTGGGCTGAGTCACAAAGCTCCACTGTGGCCCTGGCCCGTTGAATCTCTGTATGGCCCATGTGGTTCCTCCTCACCCCCATTGTGTGCTGCTGGCCTGTTGGGGGCCCCACTGGCTCCTCTGCAAATTCAGGGGCTATCTGTTGCCAGAATCTTGACCAAACTTCCCACACCCTTTCCTTTCCCTCTGATTCCACTTCTGAGGTCAGTCTACCTCTACAGTTGCGTCAGTTCCCTAGCACCTACCCTACCTTAGTAAGTGGGCCTTTTTCAGGTTTTGTTCCCTTTCCTGCCCACCCCACATAGCTTTCTGGGACCAGCAGACCCCTCAGCCAAGTCTAGAGCAAGGACTGAAAGTTTGGAGGGAGCAGAGGACATCCTGGAGGTAGAGGGCACATATTCCCATTGGTCTGAAATAGATGTATCACCTGAGAAAGAGGGAAAGGGGCAGGGTTAGAAGATTAGGAATAGTGGTAATTTACAATTTTTAAGTATGAAGACTCCTCTTTTTTGGGGTGGGGGAGCAGAGAATCTTAAGCAGGCTCCACACCCAGAGTGGAGCCTGATGTGGGGCTTGATCTCATAACCCTGAGATCAAGACCTGAGCTGAAATCAAGTCAGACACTTAACCGACGGAACCAGCCAAGTGCCCCTGAAGACCCCTCTTTAACATCAGTACACACCCCATAGGAGAACAACTTTACTTTTTATAACTATTGTCTGAGAAGGAAAATGGTGACAAAAAATTTACTATGAATTCACAAACAATTCACCAAAAAAATCACAATTTAAAATGATTTTGACTTATTAATCTCATCAACAAAATATATACTCTTCACAAACACTGATTTGTTGGGGCTTGAAGGTAAGAATACCAGTGTCTTTACACTCCCTTTGCAATAACTATAAGGTCACTTGGGGACTCTGGTCGATGGAATTGCTGATTTGGGCCAAAACAGGACTTCGGTTTTTCTGGAGTGTATTTGAAGGCACCTCTGGGGAGATGTGGAATTACACTGGTTAAGTCTGTTAAGACCTCATATTCTGGAGAGCATGAAGGGAAGCAGAGCAGGGCCAATGGGGTTGGGGGGCAGGGGGTCCATTCTCATTGGGGCAGACGCTTCTCATGGGAACTGCAGCCATGTCTCAAGTGGTTTCTTTGATTGTATTTTTAGTCTCCCTATTCGAGAGTCAGGTGCCTGACTGTAACCTTTTGCTCACATGTCCCCTCAAACAGGAAGTTGGCTGTCTGTTGCCATTATCTGTCATCCCTCAGCTTTAATAAACAAGTTCATGGGTCATTGGAACAGGCTGAGAAAGAAAATTTACGCTAAGTCCTAAGTAATCTTGAATATGAAGAAGCAAAAAGCATATATATTGTAAAGAAAACAATTCCTTTTTCCCATGACTGCCCTGAACATCAGCAGTTTCCCAGCCACTGGTTAGGATGCTGCTCTACACCCCTCACATTCGGAAGTGTTTCTTGAAGCATATTTTGGGGGAAATGTAGGCAGCTTGGAGATTCTCACTACCCTTGTCCTCATAAGGCCTCTTTAGACTCCCCTGGAAGTTTGTTAATTCAACAATGCGACAGTTACAAAGGCAGTGTGATGGCCAGTGAGAAGAGCGAGCTAGCCATGACCTTGAGTGTCATCTGTACCACCTATTGGCTGTGTGATCTTAGGCAATGCACTTAACTCTTTGAATTCTCTAGTTCTTTCTTTGTGCAAATGGTCTGTACTAATACCTACCTTGTTATTACTTATTAAATAAAATATATTTGTTAAAAAATAAAATTTATTCATTAAATAAAAAAATGGATGAGAAAGTGTCTAGCTCAGATCTCGGTACATACTAGGTATCCGAAAACTATTTTCCTTCTCTCTCTTTCCTTCCCTTCTTTTGGCAGAATTTGTGCAGGTGCTGTTGGAAATAAAAACACGAGTATGACCTAGAATCTGCCCCTGAGATGCTTGACCATAGTACAAGGGAGAAATGTAATCTGTGCTCCATGGAGGGGCAGGTGAATTGCCCAGTGGAGCACAGAGGAGGGAGGAGTTGATTTCATGTTAGTCAGCTGGAGGAGCCAAGAAGGAGGAAGTGGCTCTTGAGAAAGAATCTCATGAAAGGGTAGGATTTCTCCATGTCTTTTCCCTTCCCTTCTCTTTCATTCTCCTCTTTTCTTCTTAAGCAAGTACTGACCCAGAATTAAAAATGTCCAGAGGCAAGGAAGGCTTAAAGCACAGTCTGGTTAAGACTCTCTGGTCCTGGGCGCCTGGGTGGCTCAGTTGGTTGGGCGACTGCCTTCGGCTCAGGTCATGATCCTGGAGTCCTGGGATCGAGTCCCACATCGGGCTCCCTGCTCAGCGGGGAGTCTGCTTCTCCCTCTGACCCTCTTCCCTCTCATGCTCTCTGTCTCTCATTCTCTCTCTCTCAAATAAATAAATAAAATCTTAAAAAAAAAAAAAAAAGACTCTCTGGTCCTGTCAGCCTGGCTCTCCCTCTTGTGTTGACTTTGTCCTCAGGTTCATGGATACTAGAGGGCAACTCAGTGTCTCCCGTAAACTCAATTTCCAGAAAACTGCCCCATGTGCAAACAGATGTTTGCACACCATTGTAGGAGTTCGCAGAGTCTGGAACCCATCCATCAGTCCCAGATTTAACACTCTGAATGAAGAAAACAGCCTTGTGTAGATAAGGTGATGGTCATGGTACTCTTTCCCTTTTTTTTTTTTTTTTGGAGGTTAACTTGAAAGAGGCCTTTTCAGTTCAAATTGGGGCAAACTGTCCTGAGTCTTTTCGTAAAAAGTGGAGCTCTGGAGTCAAACTGTCCTGGACAAGGAGAGCAGGATTTTAACAGATAGTGATGAGGGAGAAAGCTGGTTCAGGCTAATGAAACAGCATGAGCACAAAAAGGCACTGTGGGGTGGGGGGATGGGTTAGCCTGGTGATGGGTATTGAGGAGGGCACGTTTTGCATGGTGCACTGGGTGTTATGAACAAACAATGAATCATGGAACACTGCATCAAAAACTAATGATGTAATATATGGTGATTAACATAACAATAAAAAAAATTAAAAAAAAAAGGCACTGTGACGGGTGAGCTTAGGAATATTTGGGGAAGGTGAGCAGACAGGTCTGACTGTGGAAGCGTTCCATCAGGGAGAGTCCTGGTGACAGTGCACAGCTTGAGGGGTAAGAATAAGGCTATGTCTTCACTTTCAGGCAGTGGAATCACTGAACTTTGTTACATAGCATTTATCACAGTTATAATTTGTCACTTGTGTGATTATTTGATTAATGTCTGCCTTCCCTGCTGGTCTGTCAGGTCCAGTGAGCACAGGCACTGTGTCTCTTTCTGCTCACCTCTGTACCCCCAACACTGGTTGATGGCCTCCTACATAACAGATGTTCAATACACATTCTGGAAATTAACAGGTGGATGAATGAAGGAATGAATGATTTCTGGGTGGGGAGGGATACTTTGGATCAATGTTTCTAACAAATCTGAGCTCCAGTACTTGGTGTGATTCTCTTTCATGGTTTCCTTCTTTGCTCATCAGCAGTCATTAAGCAGGGGTAGGAATTAGCACCTTGTAGGCCAAGCCTTCCTTTGGGCAAATCAGATTATTGAAGCTCTCCTTGGTGAAGTGTGCAAATCATGGTTGACATCTGCCAAGCCCTTGTTCTGTGCACACACTGTTTGACCTGAGGTAGCTTGAAATGGTCTAAAAACATGTATTTTTGGAATCAGATAAGACTGGTTCAAATTTTAGCTCTACCTCTTATTAGCTTTAAGTTTCTGAGGAAATTACCTCACTTTTTTGGATCTCCTTTCCTCATCTATAAAACAGGAATGACAATAAAAATCTACTTTAAGTGTTATGAGGATTAAATTATCTGGGTAATATAGAGGGACTGGCATATAGGAGTTGTTGTTTTATTCTTTACATTTTATTTTATTTTCTCATTGTGTACTTGCAAATCACAAGGAAGTATTTATTTTATTTTTTCTGATTTTAAAAGCAACCTCATTGGGGTGCCCGGGTAGCTCAGTTGTTAAAGTGTCTGCCTTCAGCTCAGGTCATGGTCCCTGGGTCCTGGGATTGAGCCCTGCATCTGTCTGGCTCTCTGCTCATTGGGGAGCCTGTTTCTTCCTCTGCCTACCCCTCCCCCTGCTGGTACTCTCTCTCTCTGATAAATAAATAAAATCTTAAAAAAAAAAAGCAACCTTATATGGGGGCGCCTGGGTGGCTCAGTCGGTTGGATGTCTGACTCTTGATTTCGGCTCAGTTCATGATCTCAGGATCATGAGATCATGCTCCACTTTGGGCTCTGCACTGGATGTAGAGCCTGCTTGGGATTCTCTCTCTCTCTCTCTCCCTTTTCCCCTGCACCCTCCCCCTGCTCCTGTGTTCTCTCTCTCTCTTGCAAAAACATAATAATAATAAATAAAATAAAAACAGCAACTTCATGCTCAGTGTAGAACATTTGTTCTAAACAGCAAAGTCTAAAAGACAATTTAATAACTTTATAAAACTGCATTTGAGATAAACGTGGATAGCATTTTGACACGTTACCTTCTAGTGTTTTCTCCATTCATGAGAATCCTTATTTTATTTATTTATTTCTATGAGAAACTTTATTTTAAATAGAGAATTCTGTCACATGGCACACAAAGCAAGGGAGTACAAATAGATGAACAGTGAAAAGTAAGTCTTCCTGGGGTGCCTGGGTGGCTCAGTTGAGCATTTGCCTTCGGCTCAGGTCATGATCCCAGCATCCTGGTATCAAGCCCCGCATTGGGCTTCCTGCTCAGTGGGGAGTCTGCTTCTCCCTCTGCCTGTGGCTCCCCCTGCTTGTTCTCTCTCTCTCTCTCTGTCTGATAAATAAATAAAATCTTTTAAAAATAAGAAAATAAATAAATAAATAAAAGTAAGTCTTCCTTTCTACCCTGACCCCAGCTACCAGTTCCCCTCCTCAGAGACAACCACTGTTACCAGGTTCTTGGGTGGCCTCCCAGTGACAGTTTACATATTTTGAAAATTTATTAATTTTCATATCATCTTCTTCTCATGAAAACACTGGAATAGTGTACCTGCTGTTTGCGCTGGAGGCTGCTACAAAAGTGAGTTCCCTTTCAGTGCTCGTAGACACCTGTGGGCAGAGCCACATAGGGTTCTGGTGACAGGTTCTGAGGGCTCAGCAAGTCTTGGTCTTGATTGTATATTTTTACTTTTTGAACTGAAAATCTGCAAACAACTGAACAGGTGTTAGAATTCTCAGTCTCAACCGTTTCTACTGTTGCTCATGCGAGGAGTAGATCTGCAGGCGATGGCTGGGGCCAGCAAACAGAGCAGTCTGAGGCCAAATTCAAGCTTCTCCAGCATTTCATTGACCCTTAGTCAATGTTTTCTAAACTGACAACTAGAATGAGTGTTCTGACGTGGAAAGATAATATGTTGCAATTGGGATTGACCCAAAAATCCTAGAATGCTCTGGAGTGAAGGCTGGAGCCTAAATCAATATGGTTCGCTCTAAGACCAGCCCTACCCCCACCCCCACCCTTCAGGCCTTACAACCCTGCTACCCTCAGCTCATCACTGGGGTGTCTTCTCTGCAGGTTACACCCCGTTGGATGCAGGTCTGCCCCATCCAAACTCTCACTGGGCTATCTGCCTGCCCTCAGACCGGCCCTACCCACCAGGTCCTCTCCACTCAGCCTTCCTCTTTCCCTCCTGTTAATTAATTCATCAACCCAAGAACACTGAGAACTTGACCCGTTACTGGCCCGTGGACAGGAAGGGGAGATAGGAAGTTAGCCTTGTTCAAAATTAAGCTCCAGAGAGCAGTGAATAAGAATGAACTGATGCATTTGAATATTGTACACCTTAAACTAATATAACACTGCATGTGTTACATTAAAATAAAAAAAAAAGAATGAACTGATGCATTTGAGACACCTCATCTGTAAAATGAATATTAAATAATATAATGGATATGACAGTGCTTTGTAAATGGTTAAGTGCTGTATAAGCATAAGGGACTCATATATTTATAAGAATGATGATTATTTATTTATTTTTTTAAGATTTTATTTATTTATTTGAGAGAGAGAGAGAATGAGAGAGAGAAAGCACGAGAGGGAAGAGGGTCAGAGGGAGAAGCAGACTCCCCGCTGAGCAGGGAGCCCGATGTGGGACTCGATCCCGGGACTCCAGGATCATGACCTGAGCTGAAGGCAGTCGCTTAACCAACTGAGCCACCCAGGCTCCCAGAATGATGATAATTTAAAACTAAGATATGGAAACCAACAATTTTACAAATGAATTTTTAACTTACAAAAGTGCTACTTATTCATTTTAGAGGATTTTTAAAGTATATTTAAAAAGTAAGGGAAATTCTCAGAGTCTTATTAGGAAGTGTGGTACCTTACATTATTTATACACTATCTTCCCTTTCTATCCTTATGGGACTGTGTCTATGGGAGGATTATTTTTCCCTTGGCAACAAATTTTGCCACATGACTTACTCTGACCAATTGAGTGTGAGTGGAAATGGCACATGCAACTTCCGAGCTGAAGTCTTAAGAGCCTTGTGAGTCTCTGCCATCTTTTTTCTCTTCCTGTCACATCTCAGCTCAGGGCTTTTCTGTCATCCTGGGCCTTGGAATGAAGACCCCTGTAGGACATATAACGTGAGTGAGAAATAATTATTTATTCTTGTCAGCACCTGAGATTTGGGGGTTATTTGTTACTGCAGCATAAATTGTGCTAAGATACTGATATACCGAGATATAATAACTGTTAATATTTTGATGTATACCCTTCAGTCTTTTTTCTGTGCTAATATTCTATATATCTATTTTTAAGATTTTATTTATTTATTCGACAGAGAGAGAGAGCACAAACAAGGAGAGTGGGAGAGGGAGAAGTAGGCTTCCCGTGGAGCAGGGAGCCCGATGCAGGGCTCGATCCCAGGATCCTGGGATCATGACCTGAGCTGAAGGCAGACGCTTAACGACTGAGCCACCCAGGCGCCCCAATATTCTATATTTTTTATAAAAATAGGATCATAATGTACCTATGATTTTGTGAAGTGCTCTTCTCATTTCATCTGCAAATATTTTGTATATATCTCTAAAACACAAGGATTCTTCTTTAAAAAAAAAGGTATTTATTTGGCAGAGAGAGACACAGCGAGAGAGGGAACACAAGCAGGGGGAGTGGGAGAGGGAGAAGCAGGCTTCCCGCTGAACAGGGAGCCCGATGCGGGGGCTTGATCCCAGGACCCTGGGATCATGACCTGAGCCGAAGGCAGATGCTTAACGACTGAGCCACCCAGGCACCCCAACACAAGGATTCTTCTTGAAACATAATCACAATACCATTATCACACTTAAAATGAACACTATTCCAAATAAGGTCCAGACTTTGCATGAGGTTGATGTGTCTCTTACATCTCTCTTCATTTCTAGGTTCCTCCTCCCGGTCTTTCTCTCTCTCCTTTACCCGCTTGTGATGTATTTGTTGAAGAAACTGAGCTTGTTTTTCCATAAAGTTTCTCACAGTCCAGATTTTGCTGATTGTATATTCCCATGGTGCCATTTAACGTGTTCCTCTTTCTGCTATATTTCTTGGAAACTGATTAAATTGAGAGGCTTGATCAGATTCAGTGAACAGATATTTAAACTCAATACATTATGAGCATTTTCTATATCATTTAATATTCTTTTACATGTCATATTAATGACTACAGAGTTGCCAAAAATAAGAATGTACATCATTTCTTTAGCTGATCTCCTACTGTCAGTCATTTGGATTGTTCTAATTTTTTGCCACCACACATGACTTGCTGATAAGGCTCCCTGTGGACTAATGGTTTTCTGGCCTGATTTGCCTCCCTTCTGGTCTCTTAGTTCCTGCGGATGGTAGATGCCTGCGCCAGCTTCCTAACAGAAGCCTTGAACCCCGAAAACTGTGTTGGAATACTGAGGCTGGCGGACACACACTCCTTGGACAGTCTGAAGAAGCAGGTTCAAAACTACATCATTCAAAACTTTGTGCAGATTCTGAACTCTGAGGAGTTCCTCGAACTTCCCGTGGATACTCTATACCACATCTTGAAGAGTGATGACCTCTATGTAACTGAGGAGGCTCAGGTGTTTGAGACTGTGATGAGCTGGGTCCGACACAAACAGTCAGAACGACTCTGCTTGCTCCCCTATGTCCTTGAGAATGTGCGCTTGCCCCTTCTGGACCCGTGGTACTTTGTGGAGATGGTGGAGGCAGATCCTCTTATCAGACAGTGCCCAGAGGTCTTCCCGCTGCTTCAGGAAGCCAGGATGTACCACCTTTCAGGCAATGAGGTGAGTTGACGATGAGCGACCCTGTAGTTAAGCAGCAAAGTAGAGGAGTCAGCAGCCTCACAGAAATGTAGGTGAGGCTGGCTTACCAATCCTTAGGAACAGCATGGAGAAGAAGATGCTGCCACTGTTCATGGTTTGAGTCAGGCAGTTCCAGAAGCCCTGGATTTCTGATCTGTAAAATGGGTCTGATACTACATTATAAACAGCTACTGAGAGGACTGAGTGAGATAGGAAACCACTCAGCACATCCTTCCTCTTCCCAGTGCATAGGGTGGAGGTTGTTGAGGGTGACACACACAGGACAGAATGTACCCTGTCTGGTCGCCATCCCACAGGAGTACTGCTTTCCTCGTTTGCCCTCTCTGGAGAACCGCGAGTCTCTTGGATATCCTATGATGTTACCTTGGTTCAGATTGTCATTGTTTCCTTCCTGAATTTCTGAAAATTCCTCAAAACTCATTGTCCTGCCCTCAGTCTGGCCTCCCTCCAGGTCATTCACCAGCTGGATGATCTAAAACTCAAGCCTAATTATTGTGTTCTTGGGCTTACCCTCTTCACGGCTCCCCATGACTCTCAGGGTAAAGCCCACACACTTCCTGCCTCCGCTCCCAGAGCCACGCCTCACCCACTTCACCTCCCACCCACTTCTCTAATGCCACCTCCAGCCTCTCCCTCCTGCTAGGCTCCTAATGCACTGCTTGCAGTTCCTCAAAGTGGATGTGCTTTTTCATCCACTAATGCAGACTAATGTTCAAGTGCCTTTTTCCTCTCTCCATCTAGCTGACTTCTACTCCAGCTGCAAAAAATTAAAGCATCACCTTCTCCAGAGACCTCTCTCATTCTCATAGCACCTGGTGCATTGCTGTGTCGTAACACCAGCCACCACATGGTAACCATTGACTTCCTCATCTGTAATTGTCTCTCTACTAGCAGATTGTTATGGTCAGAAAAATGTATTATTGGACTTTTCATCTCTAGACCTTACGAGAATCCTTGGTATAGAGTAAGCGATTGGTAAAAGTTGAATAAATAAATGGGTACCAAGATGATGAATACACATATCATTTGGATGTATTTGGTTCTCCTTAACAACTCCTGAAGAAATGTTTTATTCAAAACTTCATAAATACAAAAATAGGCTTAGTGGAGAGGAACAAAACCCTCAGGAAATAATAATATAGGGACAGTGTGTTAAGTTTATACACGTGGGCACACACACTTATATACCACTGTACAATAGTTCTAGGATAGGCTTCCAAACCTTCATTAGGCCATTGATAGATCCTAGCCACAAGTGGTTTAGAAATTGTCTGTATGAGGCCCCTGGAGCCTCCTTCTTTTCTTGTGCGTCCTTTTCTAGTTCTGTGTTGTCCTCAGATCTACTGTCATTGATTCACTCTGTAAATATATCCTTAAACGTTTGGTAGAATTTACCAGTGATACTATCAGAATCAGTGAGTTTTGGGTTTTTTTTTTAAAGATTTTATTGATTTATTTTAGAGAGAGTGAGAATGCAAGTCGGGGAGGGAGAGGGACAAGCAGATTCCGCACTGAGCGCGGACCCCGATGTCGATCTCACAACCTTGAGATCATGACCCCAGCCAAAATCAAGTCTGACATTCAACCGACTGAACCACCCAGGTGCCCCAGGAGTTTCCTTTGTGAGGTTTTTAACTACAAATTGTATTTCTTTAATAGATATGGGGCTATCTATTTCTTCTAGAATGCACTTTGTTAGTTCGTGTCTTTCAAAGAATTTCCCACTTCATAGAAGTTGTGGAATTTATTAGCATAAAGTTGCTCACAGCATTCCTTTATTATCCTTTTAATATCCGTAGAATCTATAGTGATGTCACATCTCTCATCCAGATATTGGTGGTTTATGTCTCCTCTCTTTTTTTCCTGGTCAGTCTGGTTAGAGGTTTATCAATTTTATCAGTTTTCTCAAAGAAACAGCTTCTGGTTTCACTTGTTTTTATGATTTATTTCATTTACTTGTGTCTGGTCTTGATTGTTTTCTTTCTTCTGCTTACGTTGGGTTTAATTTTCTTTTATTTTTTTAAAGTGGACGCTGATGGGGCCCCTGGGTGGCTCAGTCGGGTAAGAGTCTGCTTCCGGCTCGGGTCATGGTCCCAGGGTCCTGGGATTGAGTCTCACATCAGGCTCCCTGCTCAGTGGGGAGTCTGCTTCTCCCTCTCCCTCTGCCCCTCCCCACCATTCATGCTCTCTCAAATAAATAAATAAAATCTTAAAAAAAATAAAAATAAAGTGGAAGCAGAAGTCATTGATTTGAGAACTTTTTTTTCTAGTATTGTCAGTAGTGCTATAAATTTCCCCGAAGTACTACTTTAACAGCATCCCATATATTTTAATAATCTATACTTTTATGTCTGTATGTATGTATGTATTTTTTGCAAATAAATTCTGAACACCAGCTCTGTGCCAGATATGGCACCAGGCACTACAGAAACAGTCTCTGCCTTATGAAATTTATGGTCTGTCAGAGAAGCCAAGACAGTAAGCGAATGAACGGTGATGAGTAGACTGATGAAGGGAGTTCAGGCAACCATATGGGTCCTACCCTATACTGGATATGTGGGTCACTCGCAGATGGCTCAGCACTGGGTATCAAAGCCCTCATAAAACTGCAGACAGTGTCTGTCTCTGCAGCTGCTCTCAGTTTAGCATTCAAAGTACAGAGTCTTGATCAACTATGCTTCCAATAGTCTAGCTACTTTTATTTCTGCTTCCTGTTTCCTAAGTCCCTGAAATGCAGGTGATAAAGGTTTTCTGCTGATATAAAATATCTCTGCTCTGCCTTCTGCAAAATTGCTGCTATGAAGTATGTGTTCTGACTTTGGTATTTGCAGTGTGGGGGAGAGTGGCATCGTGAGTTTTGGATTTAGGAAAAGAGAGAATTCTGATATCTGGAAGATTTTCCAGTGGCAGGACATGGACTTTGCATTTAGGCAGATCTGAGCTTTAATCTTGACTGCACAATTTACTATGTGACCTTGGGTAAGCTACTTAACTGCTTGAAAGCTCTGTCCTGACCTGTAACATGGAGATAATAATGCCTACCAACTGTTACAATTGTTTTGAGAAATTAAATAGGATAATAAATGAGATGTGGTTAGCACAGTGTCTGGTGCATGGTAAGGCTCCACAAATGACGACTGTTCTCATTCTTTCTCAATTCCTTTATGGTGCACTATTTCTCACAACCAAGCATTTTCTTTCTCTGAAGCTAGGATTTCTCTTTTCTTTTTTTAAAGAGATTTTATTTATTTGTCAGAGAGAGAGTGAGCATAAGCAGGGGGAGCAGAGGCAGAGGGAGAAGCAGGCTCCCCGCTGAGCAACAAGCCTCCTGAGGGACTCGATCCCAGGACCCTGGGATCACGACCTGAGCCGAAGGCAGACACTTAACTGACTGCACCACCCAGGCGTCCCAGATTTCTCTTTTCATTGTGTCTAAGAGTTGCTGCTTTATTGTCCCAAATCCTCAGGGCACTTTCTCATTCCCATTTTACAGTCTGGGTAACTGAACCAAACAACCACTGTGATCTTCGAATCGAGGTTTCACTGCCAGTTCATTCCCTGAAACTCCCTGTCTGCTCACTGCTTGAATGGTCTTGGGTTTCCTCCTGGTAATAGTGGTGTAAGTCTGGAAGCTACTCTCTGAACACACTTTTCCCCTTAACCTTCCTTTTTCAAACCTAAAACCTTCTTGTCCTATCATCATCTCCCCCTTTTAACTGTATTTTAACTGTATTCCTCATCTAAGCTCGTGGAGGCGGCAACAGTGGGAGATTTTAGAACCCTAAAAGCAGACGTCAATCTACATTTGATTTAGAAGTGGTAGCTAGTACCTTCATTGAGAGAAATCTTTGGGGGCAGAGATAGTTTCCCCTCTCTTTCATTGCCTCCTAAGTTTCCAGCGACCACCTTGATTTATACCAAAGGCTGCTCTGACATGTGTGGTGTTGCTCACTCCTGAGCGAGGCAGAGAGTCACCCCTGAGGACAGCTTTGTTGAAGCAACACGGTCACTTCTGTTGGTCCCCTAGTATAGACCCTGTTAATGAATAGGCAGCAAGGTGCAATTGTCTGTTCTATTTTTAACAATCTGAAAAGACACTGGTTAGGGCTGATTGTTGCATGTGATTCACTGGAAACCCTCCTATGTGTCTGCAACAAATTTGCACATCTCTGACTTCAAGACTGGCCCTTGTCATGCCTTTGGGGTTAATATTTTGTCAAATGTAGCTGAATTTACATTTGATAATAGTGCCACCTGGGAGTTCTGTGGTGCCAAGTGATAAGTCAGGTCTTAATACCCAGCAATTCCATCAACTGGAGTGTTGTATTAGTTATCTATTGCTGTATAATAAATTGTCCCCAAACTTCATAGTTTACATTTATTATTTCACAGCCCACAGGAATCTAGGCCTGGTTTAGTTGGGTGGGTTCTTGTTCAGAGTCTCTCATGAAGCTGTAGTCAAGCTGTTGGCAGGGGCTACAGTCATCTCAAAGCTCAAACAGTGTTGGAGGATCAACTTCCAAGCCCACTCACAGGATTGTTGACAGGTGTCAGTTCCTTGCTGGCTGTTGGCTGGAAGCCTCCGTTTCTTGCCAGGTGGGCCTGTCCATAGTAGCTGGCTTTTCCAGAGCAAATGGCCCCAGAAAGACTGAGAGAGCCGTCCAGATGAAAGCTGTAGTGCTTTTTATAACCTAGTTTCAGCAGTGGTAAACCATCGCCTCTGCTGTATTCTACTAGAATAGAGGCCTCCCCTGGAACAGTATTGGGGGGACAACATAAGATGTAAATGCCCTGAGGTGGGGATTGCTGAGTGCTGCTGTGGAAGCTGGTTACAACCATGATCTAGACTGGGAAAAAATCTGTATCAGGTCCTGGGATACCTAGGTCTCCTATTCATTCATTCATTCATTCATTCATTCAACAAATGTTTATAGAAACCCACAATCTCCAAGACTATTCTTGGTGCAGAGGATCCATTGGAGAATAAGGGCTGTTTCTGTCATCAGGGACCTTATAGTAAATTACAAGGAAGTAGAAAAACTGCTGTGATGGGGAAATTCAGGACTGTGGGAACATGTATAGAAAGTCAAGAATGGCTTCTTAGAGGAAAGGACAAAGGGACATTACAAATAATGCTAATGACTTAAAGGGTAAGTGGATGGGGAGGTGGTGTGGGAAATCAAGGACAGATATTATGGGGGGATCCAGATAGCAGGTAGGAATGCACGGGTTTCTTTTTTTTTTTTTAAAAAGATGTATTTATTTATTCATTTGAGACACACAGAGAGAGAGAGAGAGAGAGAGAGAGCACGAGCAGGGGGAGAGGCAGAGGGAGAAGCAGGCTCCCCGCTGAGCCAGAAGTTGGACATGGGGCTCCATCCCAGGACCCTGGGATCATGACCCGAGCCGAAGGCAGATGCTTAACCATCTGAGCCACCCAGGCGCCCCTTGGAATGCAGGGGTTTCAATGGGAGCAGAGTCATCCACAGCCCAGGACTCAGGAATGGGGTGCCAGGCTGGGAATCAGGAGTAAGATCACAGCTAGTCCAGTCTCCTACTGGCCAGCAGGCTACTGAGGCAGGAGGGCAGCCACCGTGAAGAAGATGGGGACCTCAGAGGAAAGCTGAGGCCTGGCTTTCAGAGCTGGAATAAAGGTCACACAGGGACCAATTCTGGGAGGCTAGGGCTGTCCTCTAAGTGTTGCTCCACAATTCCTAATCCTTTTGAAAGGACCAGATTGGTCCTGGAGGTTGCATCTGAACTGTGGGGAGGGGAGATTTAGGGGCATGAACCAGGGCAGATAATGGGAAAGAAAATCACAGAGTGGCAAAATTTGTGTTTGGTGCCAACTCATTGCTCAGATCCTGTCCTGCCAGCTTGGTATCCTCACAGTGACTCCAAGTTCCCAGGCCCACCCCTCCCACCCTTATCCCAGCTGTCTTCTCCACTGTCAGTGCCCTCAGATTCTGCCCATTGCCCCACATACATCCCCCACTTCTTTCTGCCGACCTCCAAAGGAGAGCCCGATGACACACTTGATGGCCATGAATTGAGGATGCAAAATTTACTGTATCTGACTCTTTGATACAGAAAACCAAAGTCTCTTATGGAAAAGTAGAGGTTGGGTGTTGGCTGGTCTGCTTACTTGTGACCATTGATTGGATTCACCGCTTGAGGGGGCAGTTTTTGCTACTGTAACTTGTTTGTCACATCTGTGGTCAAGATTGAAATTTCTTTTTTTTTTTTTTCATTTTTACTGCATCTTTACTTGTACATTTGTTCGTAGGTTGCCTAAAACATTTAAATACAAATTAAAAGGAGTGTAGCAAAAATAATGAAAGCAAACAGCAGGTAGCTTTACAAATAATGGAATGTGAACCGTTTCTGCCCTTATCCAGAGTAAATTGGGTCACAATTAAAGGAACACTTCTGCAACTGTAGTCAAAGGTGTGCACATTGAAGAGTATTCCACAGATACTCATGGTTCAATATGTAATATCTACAGAATACCCATTTCTACTACAGCCTTGTAAGTGCTCCAAACCTTAAAGTACCCACAAAAACTACACCTGTATCTGGAACCAATTATCCCTTTTATTCCCCACCAGGACAAACCAATATGTAGGCAGTTTTCTTTGCTTAGACATGGAAGCAGTTTTAACACTGGCCCTTGTGAAGCCACAATGTACCAAAAGTACTATGCCAAACATTTATAACTAGTATAAAAATTCCACATCCCCATATTGGCCACCTCAAGATGAAAACAGATAACTCCCTAAATGTTAACTGGCTCTACTCCCCTAATATTCAACATAAAAACCACATGGGAAATATAGAAATTCAAATAGAAGTAACATAAACCTGTCATAAATCATAAACAAAAAACTATTTGTGGGACAGCATGGATGACAAATGGTCTACTGTGTAAATTTTAGAATGAGGCAGACAAAAGTTGGAAGGCCGGTTAATTTTCCCCTCCTTCTCCTGCTTCAGCTTCGTCTCCTTGGGTGTCCGATGTCCACAATGTCAAGTTGTCTCTCAGTAATTGCATTATTAGCGTGCTGTCTTTGTAGGACTCTTCACTTAATGTATCAAGTTCAGCAATGGCTTCATCAAAAGGTGTCTTTGCAAGAGAGCAAGCTTTCTCCGGGGAGTTCAGAATTTCGTAATAGAACACAGAGAAGTTAAGGGCCAGACTCAATCTAATAGGATGTGTTAGTTGCATTTCCTTTTTGCTGATTTCAAAAGCTTCTTGGTATGCTTGTTGTGACTGATCCACAATCCCTTTCTTGTCATCACCAGTGGCAACCTCAGCCAAGTAACGGTAGTAGTCTCTTTTCACTTTCAAATAGAAGACTTTGCTCTCTGCTTATGAAGCATTGGGGATCAAAAACTTTTCCAAAAGAGACAGTACATCATTGCAGATATCTCTTAGCTCGGTCTCAGTTTTCTCTCTGTATTCTCGAGCCATCTGCTGTTTTTTCTCAGCACCTTCCGTCTCTTGCTCAATACTTGAGACGACCCTCCAAGATGACCTACGGGCTCCTACAACATTTTTATAAGCAACTGAGAGAAGATTCCTCTCCTCATTGGATAATTCAGCTCCTTGCTCAGTTACAGACTTCATGCAGGCTGCCATGTCATCATATCGCTCAGCCTGCTCAGCCAGTTTGGCCTTCTGCACCAGCTCATTTTTATCCATGACTGGATGTTCTGTGTCCAGAGTGGGTGGCGGCAGACGGACGGGGGCTCAGCAGTCTCTGGGCGGCAGTGGCGAGTCTGAGACTCTGTCCGTCAAGATTGAAATTTCAAATCCTGTGTGAGGTCAGCCTGACCTTGCAGGCTGCTTTGGTCATTGGGAAGTGGGTGCTATCTTCCATCAGCCCACCTGTAGAACCTTCCCCACTGAGCCCAAGGGATGGATGGAACCAGGAGGAGGGCAGCTCTCCCTTTTCCCTAATAATGCCAATATGCCATCTCTAGCTTCTCCTACTGCCATGACTATCTATTAAGGGCTGTGCCTATGCCAGGTGCTCTGCTCGTCCCTCATCCCTCTACATCACAACCGCGTGAATGCTCACAATGACTTGATGACACAGAAATGATCTCAGGCATTTATGGAGATTGTGTTGCTTCTCCAAGGTCACATAGCCACAGGTGGTGAAACCAGGACCAAACTCTGGGTACTTGACCTTCAAACCTCTGTTCTTTCAGCTGGTTTCAAATATCTGTGATGTGGATTTCTTTGCTTGCTCAAGGCTCTGAAGGGTCATATCTTTGATGTTGGGACCCAGTCCTCCAACATTCCTTGCCACACCATGCTCCCGTTTGGTTCTTTTTCCCTAAGTCTCCAAGTGCTCTGTGTGCCTACCGTCAGGACTTCTTTTTCAGAAGAGATCTAGTGGTGAGCAAAGTCTGGGATATCATTAAGAAATTGAAACCAGGAAGGGGTGGAAGGTGGCCAGAAATGAAATTCCAAGGTTCAAGCCTTCAGACCGGGCGGGAAGGGTGAAGTGCATTTGATGGTAAACAGACCAGGACTTCTTAAGATAGCAGCAAAAGCAATAATAGGTAAGCTTTGTTGAGTATCTATTATACCCTGGGCCCCTTGTAAGCCAGGCACATTACATATATGATACCATTTCATCTTCACCACAGACCTATGAGGTAGTTACCACTAAAGTCCCCATTACACAGATGATGGAGCTGAGGCTCAAGGTGAGGTCACATGGTGGCAGAGTTGGGAACTGGGCTCTGCTTGGTTTGGCTCCATAGCCTGGGCTCTGAACCTCTGTGTCACCCTGCCTTTACGTACTTCCATTGGTTTTCCAGATCATTTCGGAGCGCACCAAGCCCAGGATGCATGAGTTTCAGTCTGAGGTATTCATGATCATTGGTGGCTGCACGAAGGATGAACGGTTTGTGGCGGAGGTTACCTGCCTGGACCCCCTGCGGCGCAGCCGCCTGGAGGTGGCCAAGCTCCCCATGACGGAGCATGAGCTGGAGAGTGAGAATAAGAAGTGGGTGGAATTTGCATGCGTGACATTAAAAAATGAGGTCTACATCTCAGGTAAGCAGGAGTCACATGATGCCAAAGCAAGCCCCCAGTGGCACTATGCATTTCCCGAGTGAGAGCCAGGCAACCAACTTAGAAGAATTACTGTGAATGGCGATGGTCTAGCTCTGACTGGATCAGCACGTGGGAACCAGGAGCTCAGGTGGTCTTATCTTGGAAAGCGCATTCTTACTTAATGGACGCTAACCTGTGAGCAGTATTATACTAGGATCTAGGGGAGCAGGCAGACAGGTCCGGTCTTTAATGGAAAAGGAAGAAGGAAAGTGATACTAGAGTTTATTTGGTATTTGCTAGAGGTGTAGGACACTGAGCTGGGCACTGGGTAATGAATAAAAATGTCTGCTCTTCTCCCCAAACCTGAACCCTCACCTCAAGTTTACTGTCATACCTTTAGATGCTCCAGTAGCACACAGTACTTTGTCATTTCTCACTTCTAAGTTATTTGCTTATTTATAATTACATGGCGCCTGATTCCCATTAGTCCTTAAATTCCACGAGAGTCAATACTGTATTGCCAGTACCTGGCACTGCGCCTAGCTACTAGTAAATAATAAATATTTATTAAGTGACAAAGTCTCTACCATCTTTAAAGCACAGTAGATGAATTTACACTTTGGTGGTATTTAATCATTTGCCTCACACATCAACTCTCTAGGGTAGATGATTTTAATCTCCAGTTACAAATGAAGAAAATGCAGGCTCTGAAGGATTATAAAATGTATCTGAAGATAAGTCACACACTGGTAAACATCAGGCAGGGTTCCAACCCAGGTTCTCTGAGTCCCATATCTCCCCAAGACATCAAAAGCCAGCCAGCTCTTCTTGGGTAATGAAGAAGAGGAGACAAGCATCCTCTGTCCTCTCTCGGAGGCTTTCTCTAATCTGAACTTGTTTGGGGAAGAGCTTCTTCCCAGAACTGGCATCCTCCCAAACCAAGGGCAGGTCCGTTCTTCCCTGGGTATGTTAATACCATAGATTAGGTAATAACCCTTATTTATCTTGTAGAAATATTTTTTTGATTGTTGTAGAAGATTCAAATAATAGAGTGTAAAGTAGAATATGGCAGTTTCTCTGTGCCATTACAATCTTCTGTGATTTAACTTTTTTACAAAAATAATTTTATATTGGCTTATATTACTTTATATTACTTAGAGTAAGTAATGCTAGTTGCTGTCACAAATGCTAAATCTCAATGAATTATTGCAATAGTATGTCGGGGGAGTGGACCTGCTTCACTGAGTCATTCAGGGACCTAGGCTCCTTCCATCTGATGATGCTGCCTTTTTCCACTCGTGGCCTTCCAGGTTGATGCATTTCAGGAAGAGGGAGATACTGAATGAGTTGAGAAGGCACACCTGCTCATAACAGCCTCAGCGTGGATGGGAGGCATCAATCCGCTCACATTCAATTGGCAACAAGTAGCCACAGGCCCCCCTGCACCACCAGCCCCCATGCCGGCGGGCTAGGAAATGTAGTTTAGCTCTGTGCGCAGGAGGAAAAGACAGGTTTGGCAATCACAGTCAGTCTATGTCACATACACTACACATGTTATTCTAGTTTGTCCTTTTCCTCTCTTAGATTTGTTGTTGTCTATTGAAAAATGATACAAGCAATGCATGAAGGCAGGCTTGCTACACACAGTTAAATCATAGAAACTTGTACTTCAATTAACAATCTATTTTGGACATAATTACATGTTGATATAATGAATCTATCATATGGATTAAGTCTATTGAATGAATGAAACACAATTTTTTAAACTTTTATTTTCATAATGGAAAAAATACTGCAATAGGCATTTTATTTTATCTTAGTTTTTTAAGGATTTTATTTATTTATTTTAGAGAGGGGGGGAAGAACAAAGGGGGAGGGAGAAGGACAAGCAGACTCCCCGCTGAGCGCAGAGCCCCATGCAGGGCTTGAACCCCTGACCCTGAGATCATGACTGAGCCAAAATCAGGAGTCAGGTGCTCAACCGACTGAGCCACCCAGGTGCCCCATAATAGGCCTTTTAATACACATATATTTATGAACTTGTGCTGCTCTTTGGAGAAATTCCTGGAGGTGGTCATAAGATACGTCAATTTAGAATTTTTGTAGATATTGTTAAATTGTCCTCCAGAAAGTTTGTACCAATTTACAGTTCAACCAATGTTGAACAACAGTGCCCATTTTCTACACCCTTGCTAATATTTTTTATTATCAATTACATTTTTAATAGCTAGAATATTTAATTAATTAATGATGTTAGCATATTTTCATATATTTATTAGCTAACACTTTATTTTTAAAAAATTGTATATTCCCACACTTTGTCTTTCTATTGGATGTTTGTCTTTTTATTAATTTTTTGGAGCTCTTATTATATATCCTTTGCTATTTGTATTGCAAATAGTTTCCCTCAGACTATGATTTTCTTTTAACTTTGATTTATATTGTATACAGTAACTTTCTTTCCTGTGTGATTCTATGTTTCATGTCATGCTTAGAAAGCCCCTCCCCACCCCAAGATCATCAACATCTTCTCCTATATATTCTCCAGTTATTTTTATACCATTTATTTATTTTTTTAAATTTTTTATTGTTATGTTAATCACCATACATTACATCATTAGTTTTTGATGTAGTGTTCCATGATTCATTGTTTGTGCATAACACCCAGTGCTCCCCGCAGAATGTGCCCTCTTTCATACCCATCACCAGGCTAACCCATCCCCCCACCCTCCTCCCCTCTAGAACCCTCAGTTTGTTTTTCAGAGTCCATCGTCTCTCATGGTTCGTCTCCCCCTCCGACTTACTCCCCTTCATTCTTCCCCTCCTGCTATCTTGTTCTTTTTCTTTTTTCTTAACATATGTTGCATTATTTGTTTCAGAAGTACAGATCTGTAATTCAACAGTCTTGCACAATTCACAGTGCTCACCGTAGCACATACCCTCCCCAATGTCTATCACCCAGCCACCCCATCCCTCCCACCCCCCACCACTCCAGCAACCCTCAGTTTGTTTCCTGAGATTAAGAATTCCTCATATCAGTGAGGTCATATGATACATGTCTTTCTCTGATTGACTTATTTCACTCAGCATAACACCCTCCAGTTCCATCCACGTCGTTGCAAATGGCAAGATCCCATTCCTTTTTATGGCTGCATAATATTCCATTGTTATACCATTTATTTTTGAATTTTATTTTAACCATAATGTGAAAGAAGGTTCTAACTTAATTTTTCTCCAAATAAATAGCCAGTTGTTCTAATACCATTTATTTAATGATGTTTATATCTTTCAGTCTCTTCTGTATTCATTTCATTCGGTTTGATTGTCTGATGCCAATACCATACTGCTTTCATTATCATAGCTTTTTACTGTATTTTGATGTTTGCTAGGAAAGCCTTATTCATTCTTTTTAAAAAGTTTCTTAGAAATTTTTCCAAATTTACTCTTCCAAATGAAATTTAGAATGATCTCTTCAAGTTCCCTGAAAAGTTCTGAAGGCACTGAATGTATCAATTAACTTGGGGAGGGTTGACATCTTTGCAATAACCTGTCTTCTCATCTATGCACATGAAATGCTTCCCACTTAATCAGGTCTTCCTTTACATCTTGAAGTAAAAAAATCATAGGTTTTTTTTTAATACAGTGTACATACATTTCTTTGAAAGCATGTAGTTATTTTATAACTTTTTTTAAAAAAGATTTTATTTATTTGAGAGAGAGAGTGTGTGCGTGCACGTGTGAGGTGGGGAGAGGCAGAGGGAGAGAATCTTAAGTAGGCTCCCCGCAGACTTCCAACACAGGTGGGGCTCAGTCTCAGGACCCTGAGACCATGACCTGCGCTGAAATCAAGAGTCGGACACTTAGTTGACGGAGCCACCCAGGCGCCCCTATTTTATAACTTTTGACACTACCTAAATGAGATCAATATCACACACACTGTTTTGAATAGAGACCTCTCAAATGTATACAACCCAAGGAAAAATGGTTAAACTATATGAACAAAAAATACATGGAAGAGGAAGAAGCTCAGTTTCCCTAGCAGCCAGGAAAAACCAAACTATGACAGTACTTTTCTCCATCAGCCTATAAAACAAACCAAACCAAAAAAAAACAAAAAACAAAAACGCTCTTAATATATGCTGTGGGTAGGGTGGGGGAAGGTCAACCAGAACAGCTGTGGAAGGCTCTTTGGCAACACCTATAAAAATTCAAAGTGTGTGTGCCCTTGACTTAGAACTCACTCTGGGCTCTCCTAGAGAAATGCTTACCCAGAACACAGAGCATCATCAGTGATACACCTTGGCCTACTAGTGCACATTTATAAGTCTGAAAAGTACATCTTTTGCTTTAAGTAGTTGGTGGTACTCTGTGCTGATGAGGAATGGAAACACAAAGCTGATAAAATATTTTATTAAAGTCACCAAAAAAGTCAGTTCTCCTTTGTCTTGGTCTCTCACCCTAACTGAATTATGTATTTTCTGTTTATTGAGAGAGTGGTCTTGAAAAAAATATTTACCAACTCATTCTCAAATTACCTATTGTGCGCATCTCATTCTTTTATAAAAAAAATATTTAACAATAGGATTAAATTCCACTTATGTTTTTTGTATAGATTGGAGATTTGAACTGAGACAATTTTGTAAGATTTCTTGGTGATTTTTCCAGGTTTGTATTTGTCTAAATAAGTAAGCAAACAGAACTTAAGGTGCCTTCTAATTTGGCTGTTGGTGAAGGACCTACCATCCCCACCCGCAATCGTCCAACCTCACCTGACCTGCCTTACTTCCTTTCCCTTGGCTGCACAGACACGGAGTCCAGGCACCTGCTGGCCCCTACCCACCCACATGGACGTGGGTGCTGATTTCCTGAAGACTTCTCTGAACCCAACTCATTCAGCCACCTCTTCCCTGAACTCTCACAGCACAGAGGTGACACACGACACAGTCCTGGTACACAGTTCACCCCACCCTCACACTGGCTCTCTCTATCCCTCTGTGTTGGCTCTGTCTCCCCAACCAGACGACACACACCTTCACAATTTCTTAAGGACTGTGGGAAATTATGGGACAAGCTGTATTTCTGACACATCTGGTGGTTTCTTAAATGCTCTGTATCTCTTCTAGGTGGCAAAGAAACACAGCACGATGTTTGGAAATATAATTCTTCAATCAACAAATGGATTCAAATTGAGTATTTGAACATAGGCCGCTGGAGGCATAAGATGGTGGTGTTAGGTGGCAAGGTCTATGTGCTTGGAGGTTTTGATGGCTTGCAGAGGATCAACAACGTGGAGACCTACGATCCCTTCCATAACTGCTGGTCAGAGGTATAGGAGATTTCCTTCTTTTTTTTTTTTTTTTTTAAGATTTTTATTTATTTATTTGAGAGAGAGAAAGAGCACAAGCAGGGGGAGTGGGAGAGGGAGAAGCAGGCTCCCTGCTGAGCAGGGAGCCCAATGAGGAGCTCAATCCCAGGACCCTGGGATCACGACCTGAGCCGAAGGCGGAGGCTTAACCGACTGAGCCACCCAGGTGCCCTATGAGTGACTTTGTATTACTACTTCAAAGCTTAAAAAAAAAAAAAAGTATATGCCAATGTAGGTATATGGCTTTCTGATTTCTCTGCTCGCACTGAGAACATTGTTGGTGGCTCTGAGCTTCCCTCCTGAAAGGAGCCATTGCTTCAGCATTGCTGATCAGGTCACAGAAACAGCTTCCTTTCAGGGACAGCTCTGTGTGGGCAAGAACCCCAGATGGAGAGGGGAGGCTTGGTCCTAACCTCGGTCTGCACGTCTTAGCTCAGAATCTCTGTCTCCTCAGATGCCATCTGTTGTCTCCACAGTGGGCCTACAGGGATCCCTTTACTACACTGTTTACTGAGTCAGAGTCATTTGGTAGTGTTTAGAGGTTAGCCCTTATTTATTTGCCTATTGATCATGAACCATTTATATGCTGCTTGTAAGACTTTAGCAATTCAACCTTAGGTGTATATCATTGCTAATCAGTGGGCATAAAGTTTCAATTATGCAAGGTGAATAAGCTCTGGGGATCTGCCTACAGATAACAGTACTGCATTTTATGCTTAAAATGCATTTTATGCCTAAAAATGTGTTAAGAGAGATCCTTTTGTAGTTCATAAGCATGATGATGTCGTGTTCACGCCGTTGTGTGACACGTGCCTCCCTCAAACCTTGTTACAACCTTGGCACATTACCCTCTGATGTGGGAAAAAATTTGCTAAGAGAGTAATCTCATGTTAAGTGTCCTTACAATAATAATAATAATAATAATAATAATAATAATAATAATAAAAAGTAAAATGAACTTAATTCCTGTATCTTCAGGTTAGGCCCAATCTCAAATTTTCTTTCTCCTTACCAGATCATATGTCAGAGTATGTTCCACTTTGGGGAGTATAAAACATGATCATCAGAGGCACAGGCAAAGGTAGCCAGGTCTTCATGCACAGCCAAGATCTGTCAACCTGAAAGCTGCTATATAGCCCTTAATATTTATGGGGGTGCGCCCCAGATCTGCTCAACTTGTCAAGTCCCATTACAGAGTTGCTCCATGACCTAAGAGGGCCATGTCAGTGGATAAGAGGCTCTGGGAAGTGCCCTTGAATGCTGTGGGGTTCACACAAATCTTCATGCTACCCCAGAGTGGGAGTCTGCTTATCTATGGCCGCCTGAAACCCTTATACCAGCTTTTCTTCCTAGATGTAAGCAATATGGCCAATACCTGGCATATAGTAGGCACTCGTATTTTTTAAATGAAAGAACACATGAATGAATATAAATAGGCATGTTTGAGAAAGCATTTTCCTCCAACACTGGCTGGTTTCATCTGTATAAATGTTTATTCCTATGTACACCTTTTCTCCCCTGATAGCTGGACTTCGGAAGAAACAGGCTGGAAACATCCATCACTCAGCCTGTTCTAGCCTGTCCTGAGTCTGCAGGGAGGGTGGGAAATACATGCTTTGACCTCTCTGCATCGCAAAGGGAGTCAAGCCCACAGGCCTTGTGACTTCAGGCAAAGGATGCCCAGGCTTGTGTCCCCTAGCTCCTGGCCTGTGTGCTGTGAGCCGTGGCAGCAATCTGGGAGCAGTCTGTAGCTGTGGGGCTGACAGCGTCTCCCGGTGCCCTGTGCCTCTGCAGGCAGCGCCCCTTCTCGTCCACGTCAGTTCCTTCGCAGCCACCAGCCATAAGAAGAAGCTCTATGTAATTGGGGGCGGACCCAATGGGAAACTGGCCACAGACAAGACTCAGTGTTATGACCCTTCAACTAATAAATGGAGTTTAAAGTCGTCCATGCCAGTGGAGGCTAAATGCATCAATGCAGTCAGTTTCCGGGATCGCATCTATGTTGTTGGTAAGTGAATGAATGGCATCTTATTTATCTGAGGCCCCCCACCCATGCAGTCTTGCAGGTAGATCAGATAAGGCCCTCCTGGGAACTGACAGATTCCTGGGAGATGTGGGTGAAGTTGAAAAGAAAGAGAAGATGGGATTGGTCCGGGCCTTGGTGGAATTTACCTTCTAGTCCTGGATACAGAAACAGCCCACTTTTAGGGGACATACAAAGCAGACTGACAGCTGGGCCTACTGGACGAGCCAGAAGTTGCTACAGGAACGAAGCATATTGTAAACATTAGCAAATGTACAGAAATTGAAATGTGCACAGTATATATGGTAAGTGACTGATAAATAGTAGCTATCATCATTTCTTATTTTGTGTTCATGGGAATTTTACTCTTTCCACTTGCTTTGGGGGCTCTGAAAAGTTGCATTTAGCCAAAAGGAAAGCGTGGCTGGCCAGACCAGAGTTGGCATGTAATTGTTAAGGATGATGGATCTCAATCCTGACTACTCATGAGAATCACCTGGGGAGCTTTTTACAGAAATACGCATAGCTGGAGCTTACCCCAGACCAATGATATCAGAATGAGAAGGAGGATGCTGGCCAACAGTGCAAGGTTTTTCTAACGTGCAGGTGATTTTCTCGGGCAGCCATGATTGAGAGTCACTGATTTAAGGAGATGCCAAAAATACGTAACTCCAGTAAATAAGAGCTAATCAGAAAAGGCTTCCTGGAAGCAAAATACAGGAAGAGATTAAGGAAAAACCCCTTCTCACCCTTGCTTCAGGTTTCCTGTATCTGTATGGTCAGTCTCATGACTTCAAAGCTCATCTTAAGATGGTGACGTGGACTGGTGTCCCAGGTCATGCTCAGTCTACAAAGAGATGCCACTGCCTCTAGTCACTGCCATGTGTTGATAGCTTCTATGCACCAGGCCTTCTGCAGGTGCTTTATACGCATGGTTCTTCTCATGTCTTAAAACCACCACGGTCTCAGGGCTTATGGTTACAATAAAAACGTGGCAGAGCTGGGATGACAAGCTGAGTGCACCCGATGCACCAGGTGGTATTTCCTCCAGGGAGCAGTCTTAGGGTACATTTTGGCACCACGTGAAGCCAACTGTCCTTTCACACGTGATTAGCGCCTGGCCACAGAGTTTAAAGGGCTCTGCGAAGTGTTTCTAGCATGAGACTTACTGCCCTGCATACCCACTCAGCTTCCCGGAGAGCCACGAATCTACCCTTTCTATTAGCAAGATGGTGGATTTGACCGAGCAGAAGTAGGATTTTTGTGGGTAAAGGGGAAGAAAACCAGAAGAACAGCGAGATGCCCACCGTGTTTCCCTTCCTCTTCAGGAGGGGCCATGAGAGCGCTGTACGCGTACAGCCCCCTGGAGGACAGCTGGTGCCTGGTGACCCAGCTCAGCCACGAGAGGGCCAGCTGCGGCATCTCGCCCTGCAACAACCGGCTCTACATCACCGGGGGACGGGACGAGAAGAACGAGGTCATCGCCACCGTGCTATGCTGGGACCCTGAGGCCCAGAAACTAACGGAGGAGTGCGTCCTGCCCCGGGGGGTGTCGCACCACGGCAGCGTCACCATCAGGAAGTCTTACACCCACATCCGGAGGATCGTGCCCGGGGCTGTGTCGGTGTGACGCACGAGGGCGCCGGGCAGGGCCGCGGGGGCTCGGGACCAGGTGCCAGGAGACCTTCCTCCTCATCTGTCGCCGGGTTCGTGCCACTAAAGACAGCAGGCTGGGCTTGAGCTACAGGCCCTACACCTGGGCTCCCCGTGGCTTCCCGTGGGACTCCTTGGAAGTCACAGCTTTGGGACACTTGAGACCAGCCAGGAATGTTTGCATGACCTACCTCAGGAGGGAAGAAGAAGAATATTTAACATTCAGGACACACCTGTCCCATGCCAGGTTCTGTGCCAGGCACTTGTGTATATCAATTCATTTAACCATAACGACCTGGTGACTGGATATTATCACTTCAGTTTTACAGGCAAGGAAACCGAGTTTCAGGGAGGCTAAGGGCTTTGCCCCTGGTCACTCTGATTGTAAGTAGCTAAGCCAGGAATCTAAACCCAGGTCTTTCCATTGCAAGGTCAGTGGCGTTCTGTCATGCTGTCTATCTCTGAGTAGGAAACAAAAACTGGCTCATTTTTTGTTCTGACACGTTTGCTAAAGGATTCACTCAGAAAGGCAGGGAAATAAAATTGTTTCTTTTTGTTCTTTTTTTCTTCTATTAGAGCCTTCAACTCCTTGTCAAGAGTGTTTCATATGTTGTTCTCTCTGACAGGACCGGGAGATGGGTCTGGGAAGACCTATATGCTTTGAAAGAGATAAAAGACTTTTCCCCCATCAAAACCTCTATTTCTTATATGTACCTTATAGAGGTACATTCAGACCAGAACTGTCATCCCCAGACAGAATTGTACCTTCAGCACGGGGCACTGGCCTGGCCTCTTCATGTCCAATACCTGTATTGCAATGTAGAAAGGATTTTCCAGAGACTCAGAATACTATTTTTTTTTTTAATGTAAACATCCCTCCACTGCTGACCACTGCAGGAATGGCTGATTCTTTTTGAACTGTATACTTTCTACCTTTTAGACTGTGATTTGAGTCCTTGTGCCTGAGTCCTTGTCACCTTCCTGGAACCTTAGTTTTCAGGATCCTTTGAAGCCCTTCTATTTGGTTTTCGGATCAGTCTGGCACAATTTGGACTCAAAGAATGGAGTCTGTCCTTCACTCTAAGAGATAGAGCTTTCAGATGAGCTCACTGGAAATTCATTCTAATCCCCAAATTGGGGAAACAGATTAAGAGATCCTGTTTCATGTGCCGTACTTAAAAGCAACAACAATGGTAACGACATAGTAACCGCATTACCCAGTGTGTTTTATTTTCATCATATGATTTCAAATCTCTTTACAGAGTTTTATTTCATGGCAGATGTGGCAGATTGTGCTTGTACTTCTGAGTAGTTTGGGAAGTTAGAGGTATTAGAGTGGATAGCGTGTTGAATTTTCATAGATAAGTTATGGTTAGAAGAGGCTAAAGTTCAAAGCTGATTTAAAAAAAAGACTTGGAACATTGCAAATGAGATTTCTATGTATGCTTAGGTCATTGAGAATAAATATAAACGCATGTCGGTGTGTGAAAAGCTCTGTGCCTAGGGGTCAGGTTAGGTTTAGCTCCCTGCTCCGAAAAGCAGGATGGGAAAATACAAACATATTTGTGGAAATTTAGAACACATTACAGTAAGTGATGCACTTACTCATGAGCACTAATAATCTTAATGAAGCTTTCAACTGAAACAATTTAATCTAGTTCCATTTAGCAAACATTCAAGGTGTCCTTTCTGTTTGTCAAGCCTTGGGGACGCCAATGAATAAGACAAATTCCCCCCAACCAAGAAACACTCAAACCGGTAAACAGGCCACGAGTCGACATTATAATTTTTCTTTTCATCAAGTTAGAGAAAAATGAGATGTATGAGGTTACATCCATGTCTTTATTGCCCTCCCAGTGGTCATCTTGAAAAGCTGTGCTCTTGGGTCAATGATGTGGCCATTGCTTACATATTTGACTTTTTTGAGATCACTTTCAGAAACTATTTATGAGCTAGAGAAATCATTTTCCCAAGACCATTTCAGGGAAGAACTTCCAAGGAGGCTATCTAATGACAACATCAATGGCATATGCAGAGAGGTCCCCTCAGAAAGAGAGTGTCCCTTGTCATGGCAGTCCTTTGATAAGAGTAGTTGCAAATTTTGCCCCCATCAGTGGATCAGCCCTACTCTGAGAAAGTGTGGATTTAGGATCTTTGTGTTATAAATCTGGTTCTAACAGCAGGACCCAAGTATCAGGACTAGTTCAGAATATAAATGAAGGCAAGGGAAGGATTCAATGTGATATGTCACCAGATATGCAGGTGAATTGTAAAATCTCAGGAGCCTGGCTCTCAAAAAATAGAGATTCTCAATAATGGCATGGGTTGGCAGACAGTTACACCTGTTAAGGCTGTACAGAATTCTGCACTTAAAGCTGCCAGTCAGCAGCTTTTAGGGAAAGAAAAGAGTTCAAGTAATTTGGGGAAACTTTAAAAGCATATCGGGATTTAGCTTCTAGGCACTAGCCAGGGATGGAAGCTCTTAAAATCTAATTTCCATTCACAGATAATCAAAAATTTAGTTTGTGTAGCTGTCATAACCCATCCCACCAGCAGGGGGATGAGGCAGAGCGGTGCCCGATGAACCAGAGGCAAAGGGCCAGGGGACTGAGGCAGGGCATGTGGCTCATCTTGGCCCAGCAGACTGGATCTGGAAGAAGGTCGTGTGAGGGAACAGAGCGCCCCTGGCTGGGAGGAAGAGGAGGTCAGGTTTAAGGATACAGGTCTAGAAAATGATATCATGGTCCCTAGAGTTTGTGAGCTTGACTCCATTCTCAAAGGCAAGGGAGATGAGGAACAGGTGGTTCAGGCAATTGGGTTCCAGGAGAAGAGAGGCACAGGTTCAAACAGGACTGGCAGCCAGACCCACTTTTTGGGGTGCTCTGAGCTGCTTGGCTGGGTCTCCTATTTTACTGGACCTAAAGAGAATGAGGCCCAGAGGCTGTGATGGGATGGGAACTGTAGGAGAGGTTAAAGGACCCCAGTTGCCATGCTGATCTGAAATGGGCAGGGAGCTAAGCTCTCCTGAACATAAACAGGTAAGTGTTCTTAGCCGTCACCACATTCTGCAATCAGTGGCTTCAGGAAACACACACACTCCCACACTGCCCTTGAACTCAAACTGTGCTCTCAGGGAGATACAAATATCGTTTGCTTATAGCTGTGAAACTATAGCTTTGCTATTTATAAAAGCACTTGAGGTACTGTTGTCATTTACGAATCCTACTTGATTTTGAAAAAGAAAAGTACTCAGAGTTTTCAAAGTGGGTAAATACCACTGGAATTTCTTATAGAAGGTCCTAACTTGGGGTTGCAAAATCATTTTTTCCCTTAACATCTGATTTGAGTGTTGTATTAGATCTCATAATCTGAAGAGCCATCCTTCATGGAAATCCACAAATATCTCACATATGGCTCTTGCAAAACCAATTTTGACAGGCTGAATTTTCATATTTATAGGTAAAAGAGTTGATGCTTAGTTGACCAAATCCTTTAAGCATTTTGGTTACGTGAATTTGTATTTTTTTAAACCATCAAACTAAGGATATTGTTTATACATAAATATACCAATAAAGTTTGTATTTATTCAATAACATGTGGAATGGATAAGAATGTGTTTTACACTAGGTGAATTTTTTTTTGCTTGTTTTAGTTGATATGAGTAAGTGGTATCTGAATAGAAATTAATTTAGGAGGTGGAAATTTAAAATATTTCAGTTGGCTCAACAGGGTTTCAATAAAATCATAGGATAGAATTGATCAGAGGTGGTCTATAGAACGGTAAAAAAGTAGACAGCTTTTCCCTCCCTGAAGTCTCATTGCCTCTTTGAACATGCTTTTACCAACCCACTTGCAAGCTGTATGACTCTCATCTTGCCTGCATTACCCCTTCTTACAGGAGGCCCCCTTCTAGGTTTCTGATTTCTGGTCTGACTCTTAACCCTGCCTTCACCAATGTCACTGTGTTGTTTCTGAAGCCTTAACCGACCTGTGTTTCTCAAATCAGGGCACATGGAACTTGGCATGTGAGACGGAGAGCGGTAGTTTTTGGCCACTGGAAAACTTGTCATTGGTTTCGTTTGTTTTGAATAACATTACAAAGATCCTATGCCACTGAAAAGGAAAACCTGAGGTTTTAAAGAAATGTGGGGTCACATGAATAACTTTAGACCATTCCTCCTGGCCTCCCTGGAAATAGAGGTTCTGGCTCCTCTTCTTTGGGGACTCTGGGTGGAAAAGCTTGGGATGCACAGCCCCATCTCACAGATGGGAAGTGCTCTGGAGTTAATCCTGGGCAGTAGCTCCCACAGGCAGGGCACCAGCTGTGAGTCAAAATGGGGTTTTGACCTTCAATTCACTGCTCAGGCCTCCAGTTTCCCTGCTGAGCTTAAGTGGTAATCTGATGCCTGAGCTGCTTGGCCAGGGCCTGGCATCTGCCCAGCTTTCCTTGGCTCCTCTCCCAGCTCCTGGTGCTCTCTGCTGGTGTGTGGCATCCTCTGGACCAGCCTCCTTTTCACTGAAGCTGTGGCCATTATATAGGATCTCAATTCTCCCCTACCTCCTGTGGGCTCATACTTCATCTTCTGTTCTTTTTTTTTTAAGATTTATTTATTTGAGAAAGAGCACGTGCACCAGCGGAAGGAGGAGCAGAGGAAGAGGGAGGGGGAAAGGATCTCAAGCAGACTCCCTGCTGAGGTCAGAGCCTGACGTCGTGGGGCGCAGTCTAACCCTCCTGAGATCATGACCTGAGCCGAAACCAAGAGTTGGAGGCTTAACCGACTAAGCCACCCAGGCGCCCCTTATTTTCTGTTCTTATACACACGCTGCCACAATTCAAGACCCTTGGTGCTGGGGACTAATTTGGGTCAGGTCCCCCCCACTCCCAAGCTGCCCAGTATGAGCCTGCCTAATTACCAATCACTCTGGTTTCACTTCCATGCTTGTTTCTAACTCCTAGGGATTTTCCTTTTCTTCTTGCATGCTCAGATAGCTCCTTTGTTATTGATTCCTGCATGACAGGCTACCTGGACGCCCATGCCTGCCCCATCTCTGGTCATCCACCTGAGTCCCTAACCTGCTGCCTCCCCTGGGGTCTCCAAACACAGAAACCTCATTACCCTTCTTGTGTTGACATCTAGCTATCCTATCACCATAGTATCTCTCAGGTCCCCTAATTTCTGAAGTTTGGAGAAAGAGCAAAAGAAGGAGATTTCCTGACTACGAATTCTTTAAAAAGGTTTGTGTGTAAGGAAACTTTACTTTCCCTTAGTAAAACTAACCCAGTTCCTCCAAGTTTGTAGTAGAGGGAGAAACTCCCAATGGGGACAGAGAGTTGGATCTCATAGTCCCAACTCTTATCCCTGTAAGGAAAGAGTCCTATACATGGCTCTCCATTGCCCAAAGGACATCACAGACCGGGCTGGAACAGCTGAATAAGACTTTACTAATGACTTAGAGATGCTATAGGGAAATAAGCACAAAAAGGAGCAATTATCTGGGTGATGAGGACGACAGGATTCAGCTGTCTTTGAGAAGCAGTGTTATCCTGGCGGGGGGCGGGGGGATGTACGTGTATGCATGTGTGTGTACGTGCTGTCCACAATAAACAAAGCTGGACACAGTTAAAGCAGAGAAAACAGATTTTATCCAGTAACTACTGATAGTAGAGGAAAGAGCTAAGCCCCGTTCTGCTTTGTGCAGAGCTGAGCAGGTGCTAAAGGGAAAACAGAGAGCAGGGGAGAGGGAGCAGGTGGGCACTGAAGTAGAGGCAGGGAAGTGAAAAATTAGAAAGCATTGGTCAGTAAGTGTGCTTATCCCTGCTGTGTCTGCTAGCTGGCAGTGTTGAAGTTAGGGTTCTGTCCTCCCACAGAGACTGGCAGGCAGAGGCCCTCCACTTCCTGATAGTTACATTCAAAGGAATGGCTTATCAGGTCCTTGAGAAAGACACTCCCGGGCTATAGGAGGTACATACATGTATATCTCAAAGGGACAGAGGATGGATTTACAGTTGTAAGCCCTTTTTAGTAAACGCTCTAAAAAAGAAGGTCAGGGGTCTATCCTCAGGTGTTGGCTACAGCAAATGATAAATTCTTTTGACAGTCTTGAGCTTTTCCAGACAGAAACACAAAAGGAGGGCTGGTTCATCCCAGGGATGTGTTCTTAGGCAGCCATGCTAGGGTTGATCACGTTTGTTAGCGCAAGGTTTGAATGGAGGGTTCATGTGAAGAACTTTTGCCATTTTCAATTACCCCAGGTATATTTGCTTTATGAAACCTACAATTAAAAGGATAAGTGTGCCCACCACTCGTACTGCTGGTGGGGGAATTTTAAAAGGGGACTGCCTGGGGGCGCCTGGGTGGCTCAGTTGGTTAAGCGACTGCCTTCGGCTCAGGTCATGATCCCAGGGTCCTGGGATCGAGCCCCACATCAGGCTCCCTGCTCGGCAGGAAGCCTGCTTCTCCCTCTCCCACTCCCCCGCTTGTGTTCCTTCTCTCGCTGTGTGTCTCTCTGTCAATTAAATAAATAAATAAATCTTAAAAAAAATAAAAGGGGATTGCCTGTTTTCTACAACTCAACACAAGCCCACTTGAGACCAGGAGTGCCAAAAACCCTCCTTCTAGAATATTCTAAAGACAACTAAAGAGAAAAATAATGCTAAGCCTTCTTTCAACCTATATAGGCCAGAGTGGTGCTCTCAAACTTTTGGGACTATATCCCACAGTTTCAAAATGGAAACATTCTCAATAGTTTCTATTCTAGTTTTTCTTAAAATGCTGTTCACAATTTATTAAGTTAATTTCATCACCTATCAATGGGTCACAAGTCACAACCCACATCTGAAAAATACAAGGCTTCTGGGCACAGACCCAGACAAAGACAGGGCAGGGGCAAGAGGAGAGGAGGTCGGCAAACCCTTGGTTTAACACTTACAGCAGAAACCAGAGGGAAACATCTGGTTGCACGAAGAAACCCATGAGTCTGACCTTAGACAAACGGAATTTTTGTGGGTAATAGTCTATTCTTTTATAACAAAAGTATAGTAATGGGAGCATCTATTGTGTAATTTCCAGAAACATGACCCAGAGCCAGAAGTAATCAAAGAGATCAGGACAGTGACAAAACCAGTCTAGGTAGAAATGCTGGGGTTTTTCTTTATCAAGGTGCATCCCAGAAAATGTCACCCTAGAAACCTGAAGGAAACATAATACATTAGACTTTGCTCTGACTGAGTCATAAATAGACATTGGTGGAGGGAGTAATGGGGTTAGTTTTTGTGAAACAATGCAGCAAATGTTTATTGAGCAGCTGCTACATGCCAGGCATGATTCTAGGTTCTAGGGCTCCATGTCCACAAGTAAAACAATGTCTCTGCTCTCATGAGCTACCATTCTAGTAAAGAAAGACTGGCAACAACCAAACAAGTATATAAATAATGCCAAGTAGTGATAAATGCTGGAAAAGCAGGGTAAGAGGTACACATGCTACTTTAAACAGGATAAGCAGATGTACTTTCTGATAGAGACAATTATATAGAAACTTGAGTGAAGAGAAAGTGTGAGGCCCGTGACTATCTGGAGGAAACATGTTCCAGTTAGGGGGAATAGCCAGTGCAAAGGCCCTGGGGCAGGAGGTTCAGTGTCTTTAAGGAACAGTAAAAAGGTCTGTGTAGTTCACTGAATTCTGAGTAATGACAGTGAGTCTCAAGGCCATTGTAAGCACATTGTGTGTGATCAGAGTAAGATGATAGGGCATAAGGCAAGTTTAGAAATGCTAAAAATCCACAAATGTTACGTACCCAAACCTGTGGCTTTCACATTCAATTCTGCTGCATTCCTAGTGGCAGTTAGGAGCTAGGATCTGCTAAACGCAAGGTTTTTGTGACCGCAACAAACATTAAGCTCTTTCTCCAAATCCTTTGTCTTTCCTATCCTGCCCTGTGCACTCACATCAAGGTGGGCTGGGCTGCCTCTCCCAGCTGCCTAGTTACAGGATCCTGGAGGGCGGGGTGGGGGGGTTGGGGAAAGCCTTTCAAATAACTAAGATCTATCATTCCCTGCATAAATAGAAATGGCAGCACTCAGATACATGGGCATCCTGGTATGAATGAGATCACTAGTGGTGATGTTGGTGGGGTGGGGCAAGGGGGATGAAAACTGGAACTTTTAAAGTCAGTATCCCCCCAGGAAGCCTAGAGATATTTGGAAACCTCTCATCAGTAGCCCAAAATAATGTGGCCTGTGGTCAGCATATTAAAAAACAAGTAAAAATCCTTAATGGTTAAGTGTAAACCAAGAAGCTATTTAAAAAAATCTCCCTAAAATGTGTGACAATTCAGATGCAAACTAGAAACTAGGTGCTAAAAGTGTTATTTCCAGATGACTTTAGAGATTGCATCTTCCCAGGAGGTGGTTGGAATCCTCAGTGGGAACCGAGGCAGGAGATGAGGAGCATTAGACTAGGTTCCAGCGTTGTCACACAACCCCTCTGACTCCCGAGGAGGGTGATGATAGGGGGTTGGGGTTTGGTGGCCTTCAGGACTACAGTACCTTGCACAGAAGCTGTTATGTGGCAGGGAGAAAGAACGGGGGTAGGGTCCTGAGAAGTTGCCACCCCAGCAATTGCCACCACCATTATTGATCCCCTCCCAGACACTGTACACCCATTAGAGGTTGAACGATGAAAACCACTGATATCTTTTGTTCAGACTGTGCAGTATTTTTAAAAATTGGCAACACAGGGGCCGTATTTCTACTTAACAACTGGCTGGAACAGAATAGGGAATGTTTTCTTTAGAAAGGGGCCTTGCTCTCTAGTTTACCGGACCCCACTGACCTGCTTGGCCCCAAAGGCATTTGAGTTTGCAGCGTCTGACATATACTATCTTGTCTGATGCTTGCACTGACTCTGCGAAGAACATTGATGCTCTATGGGTGTGAAAACTGAGGCTCAGAGATGTTGCGTCACTTCTCAGGGTCAGGGCTGGACACAGATCTCTGGATCTCCCAAGCTGGTGATGCTTCTGCTATGTTCACTGCTGCTTACGAGGAGGGGCTATATTGGATGCAGTGATCACACCGGAACCATGTAACTCCATGATTGTTTGATGTGAGGATTTAGATCATGCATGCTACAATTCCAGAGCCACCCTGAAAAATCTAGAAATACATATTGCTAATTCACTATGTGATCTGTGCAAGGCCAGAGACCTCAAACAAAACAAGGGGTTGGAGAGGATGCTCAGTTGACTTCTGGCCTGGACACACACTCCTGCAGGAGGCAGGACTGCACTTTTGTAGGCATCCACGTGGGGGCAAAAGATGATCATGAGATTCTTAGTTACTAAGTGGTGATGGGGCAGAGCCAAGGACACCCAGGGTTTATTGTCTTAAAAGGAAAAGTCTGGTGGGAGCTGCCAAGTCCTACGGCTCTGTCCCGTCCCCCCTAGTTCCCTGCCAGGGCCCCCTCCTCAGAGTGAGCTCCTAAGCAACTGTGGCCTGTTCCTTTCGTTTCTTTTTTTAAGATTTATTTATCTGAAAGAGAGAGAGCATGTGAGCAGGGGGAGGGGCAGAGGGTAAGGGAGACAAGCAGACTCCCCACCAAGCAGGGAGCCCAATGCAGGGCTCGATCCCAGGACCCGGAAATCATGATCTGAGCCGAAACCGAGAGTCGGAGATTTAATCAACTGAGCCACCCAGGTGCCCTACTGTGGTCTGTTCTATCCTGAAGTCATTGGACCTAACACACTACTGATTGTAAGATACCTCTTTATTTTAGGTGACTCTAATAAAGGAAAGATGGTACAATGCCTTAATGATAGAATTTCACACTGATTGCTCACACCAGCCTTTCTTTGCTTTGAAATTAGTTTTCTCTGTCTTCAGAGAATTGGCCATTTACCCCTCCCTTCACTTGTATTCCTTAGCATAACATAGGCAATCTTTACACGTATTCTCAGTAATAAAGCATAAATAGAGCATCATTTACTTAGGTGTCTTACAGCAGGTGCTTGGTGCTTTGCAAGAAAATATGGGATTGTGGTCAATCCCCCCTCTAATGAATATTTATTTCACTAATATAAAACTTATGTCCCAATGCTCTATTTCCTTGCTTTCCTGTACATGGTAATTTTTTTGTATCAATGCCAAATCATAGCACTATTATCTTGAAATCATTTCTTAGAAAAGCCTAATTGAGGTATAATTGGCATACAATAAATTATATATCTTTTTTTAAAGATTTCTTTGAGAGAGAGAGTGTGCAAGCACAGGGGGAGGGGCAGAGGGAGAGGGAGAAGCAGACTCCCCACTGAGCAGTGAGCCTGACGCGGACCTCGATTCCAGGACCCTGAGATCATGACATGAGCTGAAATCAAGAGTGGGACATTCAACTGACTGAACCACCCAGGTGCCCCTAAACTGTACATCTTTAAAGTATACTATTTGGGGGCACCTGGCTGGCTCAGTAGGAAGAGCATATGACTCTTGACCTGGGGGTTGTGGGTTTGAGCCCCACATTGGATATAGTGATTACTTTTAAAAAACCTTAAAAAGTATACGATTTGATGTGTTGACATATGTATACACTCATGAAACCATCATTACAAATAAGATGATAAAACCATTCACTGTCAAATGTTCTCCTGCCCCCTGGGGATCCCTCCCTCTCATCCATGCCCATCTCTTCATCACCCCTGTACAGGTAAACAATATCTGCTTTCTGTCAGTTTGGGTCAGTTTGCATTTTCTAGAACTTTTGCATTTTCTATGTTCTTTATATAAGAACCACACAACTAGTACTCTTTATTGTCTGGCTTCTTTCCCTCAGCAATTATCTTGAGATTCATCATTGTTACTGTGTGTATCGATATGTTCATTTCTTTAAAAAAAACAAGCTTTGTTGAGATACTAATTACATGGCACAAAATTCACCTGATGTAAGTATACGATTCAATTGGTTTTAGTACATTTACAGAGCTGTGCAAACATCGCCCAAATCTGATTGTAGAACATTTTCATCATCCCCAAAAGAAACTTCATGCCTCTTTGCAGTCATTCCCAGTTCTATCCCCAGCCCTAAGCAACCACTATTCCACATTTTGCTTCTATATGTTTACCTACTTTTGACATTTCATATATACAGAATGATACAATATGTGGTGTTCTGGCTGGCTTTTTTGATTTAGCAATGTTTTCAAGGTTCAGGTATGTTGTAACATGTATCAGTGTTTCATTTTTATGACCAAGTAATATTCCATTGCATGGGTATAACACAGTTATCCATTTTTCCATTGATTGAAACATTTGGGTTGTTTCCACCTTTTGGCTATTATGAATAATGCTGCTATAAACATTTGTATACAAGTTTCTGTATGGACATGCCTTGCATTTCTCTTAGGTGTATACTTAGGAATGAAGTTGCTGGGTCATGCAGTAACATGCCAACATGCCAACTCTACTTAACATTCTGAAAAAACTGCCACACAGTTTTCGAAAGTGACTGTATCATTTTATATTCCCTATAGCAACGTACAAGGGTTCAATTTCTGCACATCCTTGACAACACTTGTTATTGTCTGTGTTTTTTATTATATCCATTTTAGTGGGTATGAAGTAGTATTGTGGTTTTGATTTCCATTTCCCTAACAATTAGTAGTGAGCATTTTTTCATATGCTCATAGTCCAGTCTTATATTTTCTTTGAAGAAATGTCTCTTGAGGGAGCCCAAAAGTAACATAGATCAGAAAGGAACAGAGACAATATACAGAAACAGTGACTTTAGGGGCACCTGGGTGGCTCAGTTGGTTAAGCGACTACCTTCGGCTCAGGTCATGATCCTGGAGTCCCGGGATCGAGTCCCGCATCGGGCTCCCTGCTCAGCGGGGAGCCTGCTTCTCCCCCTAACCCTCCCCCCCTCATGTACTCTCTCTCTCTCTCATTCTCACTCTCTCAAATAAATAAATAAATCTTTAAAAAAAAAGAAACAGTGACTTTACAGGTAATACAATGGCACTAAATTCATATCTTTCAATGGTTACTCTGAATGTCAATGGGCTAAATGCTCCAATAAAAAGACACAGGGTATCATATTGGGTAAAAAAGCAAGACCCATTGGTATGCTGTCTACAGGAGATTTATTTTAGACCCAAAGACACCTCCAGATTGAAACTGAAGGGGTGGAGAATTGTTTATCATGCTAATGGACATCAAAAGAAAGCTGGAGTATGGGACACCTGGGTGGCTCAGTCACTTAAGTGTCTGCCTTCGGCTCAGGTCATGATCCCAGGGTCCTGGGATTGAGTCCTGCGTGGGTCCTTGCTCAGCAGGGAGCCTGCTTCTCCCCCTGCCTGCCACTCCCCCTGCTTGTGTTCTCTCTCTATCTCTCTGACAAATAAATAAATAAAATATTTTTAAAAAAAGAAAGCTAGGGGGCACCTGGGTGGCTCAGTTGGTTAAGCTGCTGCCTTCAGCTTAGGTCATGGTCCCAGGGTCCTGGGATCGAGTCCCACATCAGGATCCCTGCTCAGCAGGGAGCCTACTTCTCCCTTGCCCTCTGCTGCTCCCCCTGCTTGTGTTCTCTCTCTCTCTCTCTCTGTCAAATAAATAAATAAAATCTTAAAAAAAAAGAAAGCTGGGGTAGCAATCCTTATGTCAGACAAATTAGATTTTAAACCAAAGACTGTAATAAGAGATGAAGAAGGTCACTATATCATAATTAAAGGGTCTATCCAACAAGAATATGTAAGAATTGTAAATATGTATGCCCTTAACACAGGAACAGCCAATTATATAAACCATTTAATAACAAAATTAAAGAAACACATTGGTAATAATACAATAATAGTAGGGGACTTTAACACCCCATACACAGCAATGGACAGATTGTCTAAGCAGAAGATCAACAAGGAAACAAGGACTTTGAATGACACACTGGACCAGATGGACTTCACAGATATATTCAGAACATTCCATCCTAAAACAATAGAATTCGCATTCTTCTCAAGTGCACATGGAACATTCTCCAGAATAGATCACATACTGGGTCACAAAACAGGTCTTAACTAGTACCAAAAGATTAGAATTATTCCCTGCATATTTTCACACCACAGTGCTTTAAAACTTGAACTCAATTACAAGAGGAAATTCGGAAGGAAAACAAATGCATGGAGATTAAAGAGCATCCTATTAAAGAATGACTGGGCCAACCAGGAAATTAAAGAAGAATTTAAAAAATTCATGGAAGCAAATGGAAATGAAAACACAACTGCTCAAAATCTTTGGAATGCAGCAAAGGGGGTTCTAAGAGGGAAATACATAGTGATACAAGCCTTTCTTAAGAAACAAGAAAACTCTCAAATACATAACCTAACCTTACACCTAAAGGAGATGGAGAAAGAACAGCAAATAAAGCCTAAACCCAGCAGCAGAAGAGAATTAATAAAGATTAGAGTAGAAATCAATGAAATAGAAACCTAAAAGCAGTAGAAGATCAACAAAACTCGGAGTTGGTTCTTTGAAAGAATTAACAAGATTGATTAAGCCCCTGGCCAGATTTATCAAAAAGAAAAGAGAAAGGACCCAAATTAACAAAATCATGAATGAAAGTGGAGAGATCACAACCAACACCGAAGAAATACAAACAATTATAAGAACATATTATGAGCAAGTATATGCCAGCAAATTAGACAATCTGTAAGAAATGGATGCATTCCTAGAGATGTATAAACTACCAGAATTGAAACAGGAGGAAATAGAAAACCTGAACAGACCCATAACCAGTAAGGAAATTGAAGTAATAATCAAACATCTCCCAATAAATAAGAGTCCAGGGCCAGATGGCTTCCCAGGGGATTTCTACCAAACATTTAAAGAAGAATTAATACCTATTCTTCTGAAGCTGTTTCAAAAAATAGAAATGGAAGGAAAACTTCCAAACTCTTTCTATGAAGCCAGCATTACCATGATCCCCAAACCAGACAAAGATCCCACCTTTTGAGAGAATTACAGACCAATATCCCTGATGAACATGGATGCAAAAATTCTTACCAAGATACTAGCAAGCAGGACCCAAAGTACATTAAAAGAATCATTCACCACAACCAAGTGGGATTTATTCTTGGGCTGCAAGGGTGCTTCAACATTCAAATATCAATCCATGTGATACACTACATTAATAAAAAAGGATAAGAACTATATGATCCTCTCAATAGATGCAGAAAAAACATTTGACAAAGTACAGCATTCTTTCTTAATTAAAACTCTCCACAGTGTTGGGATAGAGGGAACATACCACAATATCATAAAAGCCATATACAAAAAGCCCACAGTGAATATCATTCTCAATGGGGAAAAACATAGCTTTCCCCCTAAGGTCAGGAACACGGCAGGGATGTCGACAATCACGGCTATTCAACATAGTACTAGAAGTCCTAGCCTCAGCAATCAGAAAAGAAAAAGAAATAAAAGGCATCCACATAGGCAAAGAAGAAGTCAAACTCTCACTGTTCACAGATGACATGATACTCTATGTGGAAAACCCAAAAGACTCCACCCCAAAATTGTTAGAACTCATACAGGAATTCAGCAAAGTGGCAGGATATAAAATCAATGCACAGAAATCAGTTGCATTTCTATACACTAACAATGAGACAAAAGAAAGAGAAATTAAGGAATCGATCCCATTTATAATTGCACAAAAAACTGTAAGATAACCTAGGAATAAACCTAACCAAGGAGGTAAAAGACCTATACTCTGAAAACTATAGAACACACATGAAAGAAATTGAAGAAGACACAAAGAAATGGAAAAATGTTCCATGCGCATGGATTGGAAGAACAAATATTGTTAAAATGTCCATGCTTCCCAGAGCAATCTATACATTCAATACAATCCCTATCAAAATACCATCAACAAGGGCACCTGGGTGGCTCAGTTGCTTAAGCATCTGCCTTCGGCTCAGGTCATGATCCCAGGCTTCTGGGATTGAGCTCTGCATCAGGCTCCCTGCTCTGTAGGGAACCTGCTTCTCCCTCTCCCTTTGCCCCTTCCCACAGCTTGTTCTTTCTCTCTCGCTCGCTCTCTCTCTCTCAAATAATAAAATCTTAAAAAAAAAAGTTTATTCTTTCCCCCACTGAATTGTCTTGACAAGGAAGAAAAATTGAAGGACACCCACCCTGCAAAAGAAGAATTAAATTATTTTTATTTGCAGATGACACAAGTATGTATGTGGATAATCTGATGGAGTCAGTAAAAAAAATAGAAAATAAACCAACAACAAAAACTTTTAGAGCCAGTAAGAGAATTTAGTAAGTTTGCAGAAAACATCAATATACAAAAAGATGGATTGTAATTCTATAAACTAACAATGGATAATCAGAAATTGTTATAAAAATCAGGAGCGCCTGGGTGGCTCAGTCTTTAGGCATCTGCCTTCGGTTCAGGTCATGGTCCCAGGGTCCTGGGATCGAGCCCCACGTCGGGCTCAGCTCGGTGGGAAGCCTGCTTCTCCCTCTCCCACTCCCCCTGCTTGTGTTCCCTCTCTCGCTGTGTCTCTCTCTGTCAAATAAATAAATAAAATCTTTAAAAAAAAAGAAATTGTTATAAAAATCAATATCACTACCTGTAGTCTTCTGGAAATCTGATAAAGGTAATATGTCACCTATATACTTCTACCCTATACTTGTTTGAGTTCCTTAAATTTTTGTATCCTCGGTCACTTGCTTGTCTAGTTCTGGATCTGATTCCAAATCCCAGATTATTGAGTATGGTGGTGCTAACACATGTCCATGAGTTCTTTAATATTCTTCCTTAAAAGGTGTGTGGGGGTGAATTTCCCCTCCCTTTAGGCAGGGCTATACTTAGTGATTCATGTATAAAGAATGGAATGTGATCGAAATGAATATGTAACTCCTGAGACGAGGTCAAAAAAGCCTTGGGTCCTTTTTCTTCCTCTTGGATCACTTGCTCTGGGGGAGTCAACTGCCATGTTGTGAGGACACTCAAGCATCCCTGTAGAAAGCCCACACGGCAAAAAACTGAGGCTTCCTGTCAATAGCCATGCTCAACTGATCTGTCTTGGAAGTGGATCTTCCAACCCACTAGCCTTCAGATGACCACAGCCCCAGTCATCAGCTCTACTGGACTCTCATGAAAGACCCTGAGCTAGAACTGCTAGCTGAGCTGCCCGCAGAAACCATAAGATAACAAATGTCTGTGACAATATGGGGGAATCTGTCACACAGCAAGAGATTACAATGTATGGAGTGAAGGGTGGAGGGCGGAGGAGAAACTGGCTCAGGGAGGTGCCTCCCACTGCCCCCCTCCCGATGGGACTCAGGAACATCCGCAGTAACACCCAGAGACTCGTCTCTAGGGCAGTCATCCAACCCAGGCCCCCTTACACCGGGGAGTAGACAATGAGGATGTGGATTGGCAGTCTTGCTGCGAGGCTATAAGGCAGGAAACGGAGACCTTGCCCTGCAAGGTCAGGCTCCCTGCTCAGCGGGGAGTCTGCTCCCTCTCCCTCGCCCCTCCCCCTCCTTTGCTCTCTCTTAATCTCTCAAATAAATAAAATCTTAAAAAAAAAAGAACACAATAGAATAAAGCAGAATAGAACAGATCAGATCAGATGAGGACAGCATACTTATAAGGGGACTATTGTTCCATAAACTTGTTTTCATTTTAGAGATGTATTATGTGTGCACGCTGTGTTGGAGGTAAAGTCCACCCCCTCCCCACCCCCCCGCACCCCCAACAGCACTGTGTGAACGGAAGGGCTGCTCCTCCGGGGGCCATGGCCTCAGTGGCCCAGAGACAGCGGGGGGGGGGGCAGGGGTCCCAGAGCCACCTGCTGGGAGGCCAGGGGTGGGGCCTGGCCCTGAGGCCTCTGGCAGCTGTGGAGCACTCAGGGCCCCGGGGCGGCAGGGCTGGGGAGCAGTGCAGGAACTGAGAGACCTGACAGCCAGTTGCCGCCGCTCTGCAGGGAAGTGGCACCTGGGATAAAATGATGACCAGGCACTGGTGGTGGCTTGCCCCTCTCCTGTGGGCCCAGCCGGAGGGGGAGGGGGCCCTCAGCCCGGCACAGGGCTGCCACACAGGACCTCACACACCTGGCCACAGGTTGACTGCACTATTTCGAGGTCATCTGGGCCTTTCCCTGCCTTCAGGGAGGAACGGCCTGAGCCTGGGAAGAGAAATGATCTTCCCAGCACTGACAATACCCAAATGCCACCTCCCTGCTGGGGACTGTCACCACACATGGCTTCCTTCATTCCCGGCACCACAGGTGAGGGTGGGGGATGCCTGGGGTCCCCCAGGCCCCCAGTTAGCCTAGACCAAAGTTGTCTATATTCCTTGGGGTGCAGCCACAGAGAGATGCCCATTTTACACCCAACACAGTGTGCACACATAACACATCTCTAAAATGAAAACAAGTTTATGGAACAATAGTCCCCTTACAGGGTGTGATGTGCTCACCTGATCTGTACTATTCTAGTCTTTTATTCTGTTCTACTTTATTCTGTTGGGTTCTATTCTATTCTGTCCCATTCTATTCTGGGAGACAGAGGAGGAGAGGGGCTGTGGAGGTGGTGGGCTCACCCACAATCACCTCATAAGACCCTTGAAGGGACACAAACTGCAGCTGCCCCTGGTGAGCCCTCCTATGTCTCCCCCGAGGGTCCTGGGGCTCTTGGCAGCAGAGACTATACCCTATTCACCCAGTATCCCACTGCCCCCCTCCCCCCGCCCCCTGGAAGAGACTCTGAATTCGCAGAACCAGCAAACCTTGGAAAACGGCCGTCAGTCCAAGCTGGAAGTGCAGGGGATGAAAGCGCAGCTCCCAGTCTGAGGCGGCTGCATCTTTGTCATTTGCATATTGAATCCCTTCCTCCTGGATTCACTGGCCATGGGCCCTTAGGGGCCTTAGGGACTAAGTCTTAGGTCCTATAGGGGTGACAGCACTCAGGAGACCCCAGCATCTTGGGCTCAGGGTCTGGCAGATGCCATGAGTGAATAAATGAAAGGCCCATTGTCCAAGGGTAGGAGCAGAGGCTTTGGGGTCAGTGAGACCTGAGTAGAGTTCTTAGTTTGTCGCGCATTTGCTAGCTGTGTGGTCCTGGGTAAGCCACTTAGTCTCTTGGAGCACCAGTTTCTTTATCTGTAAGATGGGGGAGATACTACTTATTTTGCAGGGTTGGTGGATTAGCAAACATGTATATAACTCAAGGTGCGTGGGTACTCAAAAGTAACACATGCGACGATCATTGTTAATCTTAATTACAACCACACTCACTAGAGGGTCTCAGGACCACTCTGAATACTTCAGGTGTGCTGCTGTGACTGAGTTTTGGGGGAGACTGGGCTAATATTGTTTTCATCCTAGACAGAAAGGAAATACTCATAAACACCTAGGGGAGGAAGCTGGTTGTTTGTCATGAACAGCCTTAATAAGAAAAGGAGAGGAAACACACACACACCCCAAACCAAACCAAACCAAGAACATGGACCCTTGCCAAGCATTCATCCTGGTTACAAAGGATAGTTGCATTCTTGGAAAATGAACGGAATGACTCTGGCCAGTGTTTGGCAGTCTGCAGGGAAGACATAACCCTGGTCTCTGCGGGCACTCCCAGTCCACGTGCAGAAGAAACACAAAGTGTGTTGATAGAGAAGGACCAGGTGAATGGGAATGAGGGGCCATGAATATTCATGCTCATAAGACCTGGGGAGCTCTCTTTCCTAGGCTGAGCTTCATCATTGCGTGACTTAGGAAATTAGTGTTTGGGTTTAGTGTTTAAATGCTAGCTCTGTCGTTTTGCTTGAGCTCATTGAATAAAATCTTGTAGTGAATATAATAGGGAATTTAAATTATCCCGATTAGAAAACATATTCAGCGAATTAAAGACTTTGGAACAAGCGTCGTGACTCGATGAATTACTTTGCTCTAAATTCGGGTTTCCCCTCATCATCCACTAGGTGGCGGGATGGGATCACGCTAGGTACCGAGCTCAGCGGCGGCTCTCCCACAGGGAGGTTTAAAGGGAGGGAACTATATTTTTGTTTTGGGTCCATCTAAATCTTTTTTTTCCTTTCAGAAAATAAAGGTAAACAGTTTATGCACAACTTTTTAAGGACCCTCTCTAACACATGAAGGGAGGTATGCCATTTCTCTGTCTGAAGCTCTAAGCCCAGGTGTTTTCCTCTTATCTCTGAGGAACAAACAGTTGATGGTACCCATTAGTAATGAGTGAAATCTACCCTGAGCCACATGCTGTGCTAAGAGCTTCATCTCATTTATTCTGCACAGAGAGACTAGAAGGTGTTGCTTCCATTTTGTTTAAAAAACACTATCATTTTGTTGCATGGACATTTTGTAAGTAGGACTTCTGATATAAGAATTTCAAATGTGGGGGCACCTGGGCAGCTCAGTCAGTTAGGCGTCTGCCTTTGGCTCTGGTCGTGATCCCAGGGTCTTGGGATTGAGTCCCATATCAGGCTTCCTGCTCAGCTGGGAGCCTGCTTCCCCCTCTGCCTACCATTCCCCCTGCTCGTTTTTTACTCCCTCTCTCTCTCTGTCAGATAAATAAATAAAATCTTAGAAAAAGAAAAAGAAAAAAAGAAATTCAAATGTGACTACATCAGCCAAATGAAGGATCAGGCTGAGTGTCTGGTGAAGCCGGCTTCCAGAAAGAGACCACTTTTGGGTGCCCAGCTTTTCATTCTCGGCAGTGACAGCAATGTGGCAGAAGTGTATACTTTTTTTTTTTTTTAAGATTTTATTTATTTATTTGACAGAGACACAGCAAGAGAGGGAAACACAAGCAGGGGGAGTGAGAGAGGGAGAAGCAGGCTTCCCGCCAAGCAGGGAGCTTGATGCGGGGCTCAATCCCAGGACCCTGGGACCATGACCGGATCCGAATGGCAGATGCTCAACGACTGAGCCACCCAGATGCCCCCAAAGTGTGTACTTCTTGCACAAAGACAGAGGAAACATCTGGATAAGGGAATCAGCACAAAGCCAGCAGAAACAAAAAGCAGAAATTGTATGACAGAGGAACCCGTAATTATAATCACTAGAAGCAAAAATGTTCCTTCCTTTCCAATCTGATCAAGTATCCAAATGAGTCAGCTCTGAGGGCCCTTTATTCAGCATCTCCCAGGTGCCAGGCATGGTGCGAGGTGCTTTTATTATAACTTAATCCTCATTTATTCCTCACAACCACTCTTGACATAGGTGTCTTGAGCGTGGGGTGATGCAAGGGTAATCCCACGGAGTCGTTAAAATTATTTACTCGGCTTTATCTCCGCAGCCAACATTCTGCTCAGGAGAGTAGAGACTGAATCAGAAATGTTCAGGGGGGACCCCATTGGGCAGAAGCCAGCAGCACAGGTGTAGAAGTTTCTTGAATACACGGCAAGGGATCAGCTAGCAGGACAGCAAAGGAGCGACCATCTGCCAGGAGGAGGTGGGGGGGGGCTATAGTTAAGTGGGGGAGTGAGGCGGTATGGGAACATATGAAATTTTCCTTCTTTTGGTACCCGTGCCTGGTTGTAAGTAGTAGCTCATTGGTCATCAGGGGCCTATGGCTATTTTGAGGTGGGTCTCTTAATGGGCCTGTGTACATTCAGTCCGGTGGTTGCTGTGGGCTTTTTGACCCTACTCAGGTTTCCATCGCTCAAGCCTGTTGCCTAAAAGCAGCCTCTACAAAATGAAGGTCTTTGCCGCTATAGGACTTACAGTAAAAATCCCTCCATTGCTGGATCACAAAAACCAGTCCTTGAAAAGAAAAATAGTTTTTTCAGCATGAGTATTCAAACTTAAGAACTTGGTTGTACCAATCAGGATCTAAATGGAATCCAGATGCATTTCTTTTTTTTTTTTTTAAAGATTTTATTTATTTATTTTTTTATCTAGAGAGAATGAGCAGGTGGAAGAGCAGGAGAGGGAAAGAGAGAGAATCTCAAGCAGACTCTGAACTTAGTGGAGAGCCCAACACGGGGCTGGATTTCAGGACCCTGAGATCATGACCTGAGCTGAAACCAAGGAGGTTTGGAGGCTCAACCAGCTGAACTACCCAGGCACCCCCAAATGCATTTCTATCATGCACTGGTTTCAATAGAGAAAAGCTTTTGACATATGGAGAGAAGTCAAATTCATCTCAGTTGAGATCCATAATGACAGTTTCTGAAAGTGTTTCCCCCAGTGATTTACCTAAGTCATGAACTAATTGAGCATACACATCTGGGAGAGAAATTAAGTATTGGAAGGGAATTTTCCTTAAATGTTTTATTTGTGAATTTATTTACTCAAGTTCAACTACTTCGTATTACAAATAGGAAGTTAAATAGGTTAAATTAGGACTTCATAATTTTAAACCTAAGTCAGATCATGGCATTTTTCTCTTAAAACCCTGTAATGTCTTGCCACTTCCCTAAAGCCAAGGTTCTCCCAAGGTGTACAGAGCCCTACACACTCTTGTTCCCCATGATTTCTCTCAATAACCTCATCTGGTTTCTTCCTTCCCTTTTGTCTTTCTTTTTTTTTTTTTTAAGATTTTATTTATTTGAGAGAGAGAGAGAGAGACAGATACCAACAGAGATCACAAGCAGGATGGAGAAGGAGAAGCAGGCTCCCCGCTGAGCAGGGAGCCAGACATGAGGCTCCATCCCAGAACTCTGGGATCATGACCTGAGCCAAAGGCAGACGCCTAACCGACTGAGCCACCCAGGCGCCTCTTCCTTTCTTTTTATAGCACATCAATTCTACATCTAAGAAAAGATTACTCTTTGCTGCTCCCAGAAATCCCCCTCCCTCTGTTTTCTACATCAAGAGTCAGTAAATACAGCCCATGGACCAAATGCCTGTTTTTGTATGGCTCACAAGCTAAGAATGGTGTTTATATTTGTAAATGGTTGAAAAAAAATCAGAAGCATACTATTTCATGACATGAAAATTATATGAAATTCAAACTTTCATGTCAGTAGATAATAGTGTCATGTGTTTTTGGAACACAGCCAAGGCCATTTCAAGAGGTCCCCACCGTACACTCTGAGCACAGAGGGGCTATAGATACTGCTCCTTAAAATACTATTATAGGTCTTGGGTTTTTGCACTGGTTAAAACCTGTATTTTCTGGGGCACTGGGTGGCTCAGTCATTAAGCCTCTGCCTTCAGCTCAGGTCAAAATCCCAGGGTCCTGGGATCAAGCCCCGCATCGGGCTCCCTGCTCAGCGGGAAGCCTGCTTCTCTCTCTCTCACTCCCCCTGCTTGTGTTCCTTCTCTCGCTGTTTCTCTCTCTCTGTCAAATAAATAAATAAATAAAATCTTAAAATCAAAAACAAAAACAAAAAACCCTGTATTTTCTATAGGAATTATGAAAGAAGCCCCTCTGCTAAACCACACATTTCTTTCTAACCTGGGGTTCTGTCTCATGTTAAAGTGACCACCATTTTCTCCAAGAGAAACTTGGTGTAGTCTCCCTTAGAATATATACATATATTCTAATAAAAATATATTTAGATAATATATGTATACTTATATACATATATATTTAGATAATATATGTATATATTATATATAATAAATAAGTTATATTACATATAATGTATATTATATATAATAGATATATTTTGTATGATAATAGATTATATATTATTATATCATATATATAAATACATTGTTATATATTAAAATATATTATATATGCATAATACATATACAATGTGCACATATTAATAAATATGTTATAATACTGATATAATATTAAATATAGTATATATTTAATAATAAACACATGTGCACAAATATGTGTGCATATATGTATGCAGATTATATTTAGCATAAAGTATAAAGAGGAGGTATTAATCATTAATAATCCTAATGGGGTAACCACACTAGAGTTTTTTGGCATATTTACCTCTAGTTTTTTATATTTACATTTACACACACATAATTTTTTTTTAGCTTAAGTTTGACTTCTCACTAAATATTTTTATCTGGAAGAAAATACTATTTCTCACTCCACTAGAAATCCTCACTTCAACATTACCTTTAAAGTTTAATTTTTAGGGGCACCTGGGTGGCTCAGTCATTAAGCGTCTGCCTTCGGCTCAGGTCATGATCTCAGGGTCCTGGGATCGAGTCCCACGTCAGGTTCCCTGCTCCACGGGGAGCCTGCTTCTCCCTCTCCCTTTGTCTCTCCCCCTGCTTGTGCTCTCTCTCGCTATCTCTGTCACTATCTGTCTCTCTCTATCAAATAAATAAATAAATTCTTTAAAAAATAGTTTAATTTTTAGAATAAATTACAGAATATATACTTATTTTAGAATATATGCTTATTTAGACAACAAAGATCATAAACAAGGAAAATCAAATTGCCATAAATCTCCTCATCCAGACAAGCACCATTAATAGTTATATATAAACATTAATATCTGATATCCAGTAACTTAGCCAAACCTCCTTCTGTATCACCTGGGTCTAACTTCAAACCTTCAGCAGAATCCAAAAGACCCTGCATTTACCCCAGAGCCTCAGTGAAAATCAGAAGGTCGAAAGCCAAGTAAGTGTCCCGTGCTAACAATCGGCTAAAGTGAGAACATGGGTAAATTCGTCTGTTGCTCCTGAGTAAAAGGGTGAGGACCCACAGCACATGTGGTACAGAGCATTTTCCCCCCATATGTAGAATCATATTGTAAATATTATCTTGCATCCTGCTTCCCCCTCACTCAATAACATATCATGAACAGTTGATGTCATGGCATCATAATTCTTCTGAAACATGTTTTTTATTTCATCCCAAAGATAAAACTGTAATTGATTTAATCTCTTCCACTGGTGAACATTCAGATGTCTGTAAATTTTTACTATTTTTATAATCATAAGCATCTTTGGGCATTATTTCCAAATATTCAACAGAGGTGGACTTGCTTGGTCAAGCTATATGCATGCGGTAAGGATTTTGATGCATATTTCCAAGATTCTTTAGAGCAAGGTCAACTTCTCACCTTGGTCTAGGTAAGGTATTATCACTTAATAAAGCTTAGTTAATAGAATAAACAAAGCCATTCTATCTTGTTGTTATAACTTGAATTTCTTTGATAACTAAAGAGGTTGAACATTTTCATGTTTATTATTCATTCCTACTTCTTTTGTGAACTGACTTCCTTTATCTTTTATTTATTAATCTGCAAGGGCTCATTATGCATTGAGGCTACTAACCTTTTGTCATATATGATGCAAATATTTTCCTCAGTTTTTCATTTGTCTTTTAATTTTCTATAGTGTAGTGTATTCTTTCTCCCTGTTTCATTCCTAGAAAGACCCCCCCACACACATTAGGATCCCATGACCCTTTCTAAAGTATGAGGAAAAAAAACCTCAACAGTCTGGGTTTATAATTACTATGTCCTGTAGCATAGCTGCACCCCTGAGGGCCCTTTGCCCCTAAATACTTAACTGTGTATTTCCTTAGAATAGTGACTGTGCTGTATTAATTTTATAAATTACATTGATATAACATTTTTATTTTTATTTTAGGATTTTATTTATTTATTAGAGATAGTGAAAGAGGGAACACAAGCAGGGGCAGCAGGAGGAGAAGCAGGCTTCCCGCTGAGCAGGGATTCCCAATGCTGGGGCGGGGGGGGGGGGGGGGGGGGGGCATGCTGGGCTCGATGTGGGGCTTGATCCCAGGACCCTGGGATCATGACCTGAGTCGAAGGCAGATGCTTAATGACTGAGCCACCCAGGTGCCCCTGATATAACACTTTTATCCCAGGTACCTACTCCCTGTGTTTATATAGCCCACAAGCTAAGAATGATTTATTTATATATTGTTGTTGTTAAAGATTTTATTTTTAAGTAATCTCTACGCCCAGTGTGGGGCTTGAACTCACAACCCCCCGAGATCGAGAGTTGCATACCTTACCAACTGAGCCAGCCAGGCACCCCATGTATTTTTAAATAATTGAAAAAAACTAAAAAAAATATTTTGTGACATATGAAAATTATATGAAGTTCAAATGTCAATGTCCAAATGTCAGTTTCTTTATGTGTCAAGTTTTACTGGAACACAGCCCTGCCTGTTTGTTTCTGTACTGTCTGGCTGTTTTTGTGCTGTCATGATAAGACCGTCTGGCCTGCAAAACCTAAAATATTTACTATATGACCCTTTACAGAAAAGGTTTGCTGACCCCTGACTTAGGCTGGTGTTCTGTCACCATTTTCCACATCTCTTATCTTCTAACCATCCTCGAATGTTCGGTTCCAACCCCAGCCTTCAGTCAAGCTGCCTCTTTAACAAATTCAGCCACAATCAGTACCACAGGCTTGATCTTGTTTCCTGGTCTAAAATAATTCAGCTCACTCACCCAATATTTATTGATTCCTGCTATGAGCCGCGCATAATTATAGGTACTTAAGATAGAACAATGAACCAGACACACTCCCAGCCTTTTTGGTAAGTTCTTATCCTACTAGACGAGATAAGAAAACATTATGATAATATAGTGAGAAGGTGATAGTGATATTTACACAAGATTTTACATTAGCCGGAGGGACATCTAATTTAGCGAGGCACAGGGGGAAGACACCGGCAATGTTAAGTGTGTGCAGTTTGAACAGAGTTTTGAAAAAAGCAAGGGAGGGTGTCAGGAGGGAGAAGTGTGGCCCTCCTACCCTCAGGCCCAGGGAACGGTGTGGAGGAGGGAACAGAGACGAGAGATGTCCGCTGTCCTGGGAGTTCTGTGGTGGGCCTGGGCCAACTATGGCAGCTTTATAGAATGATAGAAGCAGTTAGAACCTTAAAGGCCATCCAGCTCATCCCCTTCCTTTACAGATGAAACAACCAAGGCCCAGTGCCATGAAATGATTTGTTACAGGTCTAAGGCTTTGGAAAGTTAGAATGGAAATTGAGATGTGCTGCCTCTCACTGCCTTCACTATTCTTTTCCCTAAATCATGACGTTTTGGTCCTGTATTAGTGAATATTTAAAGTCCTACTTGCTGGCTATTAAATGAAACACAAAATGAAAGTAGTGCTATAAATACCGAGATTCAGTAGACTGCAGTTCCAATTCTATTACTAACCTACTGGAGGATCTCCAGCCAGTCACTTCTTGTCTCAGGTCTCAGTTTCCTTATGTGTAAACGAGCTGGTCTAGATTGTTGTTAGTATCCCTTCCCCCTCTAAGATTATTCTATAAATATATTGCTATTTTTTTAAGATTACTTATTTGTCAGAGAGAGAGAGCACAAGCAGGGGGAGCAGATGGAGAGGGAGAAGCAGACTCCCCACTGAGCAGGAATCCTGACTCGGGGCTCCATCCCAGGACCCTGGGATCATGACCTGAGCTGAAGGCAGATGTTTAACGACTGAGCCACCCAGGCGCCCCTGTATTTCTATTTCTAAAATATTTTACCATGTGGTCTTTGGTTTAATCACACCTTGCTTTTCATTTCCTTCTGCAAGCAATGAAACAAAGCTTGTAAGTCTTTCTATTCCTTCACATCCTCAATGAACTAAATCGCTAATGTGTAACTGAAGAGTGCACTGCAACAGCAAGGAGAGGGAAATCAGCGTGCGCTGGAGATGTTCCAGAGAAGGTGAGATCTGAACTGTCCTCTGGAAGGGGTGAGGGCTTGGCCAGGAAGACAGTGGGGTGTTCCAAGAAGAAGGAAACATGAGCAGGGTCTGGGAGTTCTGGCCACACACGGAGCTGGCAGGAACCACGCTGCTGGGGCAGGGGCTGGATGGGGAGCCAGGGAGGCAGGGGGGACCCCGGATGGAGGAGATGCTCATCCTACCAGGCTACAGTGTGGACTTGATGCAGGAGCCCAGAGGAAGGGGCAGGAGATGCATTTGGCCAGCAGGGCAGGCAACTCTCCAGGAGCTCGTTTCATTAAACACAGAATAGGCCCTGAGGGCTCGGACTTAAGAAAAGATGTTCTTGATTCTACATCCTTCTTCTGGTTCGATTAGGTGTTCTCTAATTACACAATCAGTTCTCAGATCATGAACACTACAGACTCGTGCAATGATCATGTTGAAACCAATGATATTTTAACCATTAAAAAAGAATCTGATGAATAGAAACACTTCCTTGGTGTTAGGAGGTTCACAGGTGAAAGTGTTGCTCACTTGCCCCTTCTCTCATTGGTTCCTTCCTTTCTCCTTTTGTATCTCACTTTCTATCCTTGTGATGGTTGGACTTGGTCTTATATTTCTAATTTTTTTTACATACCAAACTACCTCAAATGCTTTTTTTGGAAGTGGGTAGGGTATAAATAAATTATTAAGCTTTCCCTAGATCTATTTTCTTCAATATCTCATTATACTAATAATTACAAAATAACTCTTCATAGATAGAGCCCTTTTGGACAGAGGACCTGAAGTCCTTGGTAAACCCCTGTTATTAAACCTAATTCCAGTTAATTTACATTTGTATAACATTTTAAGGATCAAAAAGGTGGAGTTTTTCCTTGCTGTGCGTTATTTTATTTGAGCCCCAATCTCACCAGTGAGCTCTTCCATCCTGATTGAATTACATCAGAAATCATTGTGTGAGCAAGAGTTTGTTCCCATCATTAGTCTTGTCTCACTGAGGAGGAAGCAGCTGTGTGCAGGAGGACTGGCTCAGGGGAGACCATGGTATGGGTTTCTTCCCGGCTCCACTACCACTAAATGACTTCATCTCAGCAGCGCGACATTGGCCTTGGTGGAAGTACTTAACACCCACGAAGTCAGCAGCTACTGTAAGTCAGGAACCAACCCCCCCCCCCCCCCCCCACGGCCGTCCCTTGAGAGCCAGTTTGGAAGCATTTGCCAGCAGACCACTGAAATTACAACTCAAACTAGTGAAATGACTCAGCTGAGGTTGAACTGCTGACTAAGAGGTCAACGCCAGTATTGTGCACCTGAAGCTAATATAACACTGTATGTTAACTATGGTGGAATTAAAAAAAAAAAAGGTCAACTCCAGGTTCTAAGAAGAGAAACCATTAGGGAAACTGATGAGTCAAGGACAAGAGAGGAGCCCATTTCTGGCTCCGCAGCAGAGTTCTGGGACAGGGTGAGCGGAGGCAAGCAGGCTGGAGACAGGAGACGGCATCAAGCCCTCACCTGTTTGTGCCTGGGAATTAAGGAACCTGGACTTGAACCTCAGCGTCAGAGTGTGCAGCATGCCTACCATCCAAACACAGCAAGACAGTGAGAGAGAGAGAGGCTCCCCTGACACCATGGAGATTCCTGGGATAGTGTAGGCGGGAACTATTGGAAAAACCATCGTCACTTCAACGCACAGGAGAGAATTGTGCTGCAGTAATTCTCAGCAGAGTACCCAAGGAACTAATCTTCAGTGAAGAAAAACACACTGAAATGATCAATGTGCTCTCAGCTGGGTTACATAGAAGCAGAAGTGGATTTAGTACAAAAATTCTCATGGGTGAAAAACATGACTATTTAATATTCCAGAAATGTTTAGAAGAGCCTGCTGCCTTTTCTGTACCCGTTTTCATCTTTATGGGCCCAGAAGGTAATCTATTATTCTACTAATCAATCCCTTTACTCCCAAGAGAAATGGGGAGGAGCCAAGGGCGGGCTGCTCCAAGATGGGTCCGTTTGGCATAAAGATTATTTTGAGTTAAGGGGCGCCTGGGTGGCACAGTCGTTAAGCGTCTGCCTTCGGCTCAGGTCGTGATCCCAGGGTCCTGGGATCGAGCCCCGCATCGAGCCCCGCATCGAGCCCCGCATCGAGCCCCGCATCGAGCCCCGCATCGAGCCCCGCATCGGGCTCCCTGCTCGGCGGGAAGCCTGCTTCTCCCTCTCTCACTCCCCCTGCTTGTGTTCCCTCTCTCACTGTGTTTCTCTCTGTCAAATAAATAAACAAAATCTTAAAAAAAAAAAAGATTATTTTTTGGGCGCCTGGGTGGCTCAGTTGGTTAAGCGACTGCCTTCGGCTCAGGTCATGATCCTGGAGTCCCTGGATCGAGTCCCGCATCAGGCTCCCTGCTCGGCAGGGAGTCTGCTTCTCCCTCTGACCCTCCCCCCATCTCATGTGCTTTCTCTCTCTCTCTCATTCTCTCTCTCTCAAATAAATAAATAAAATCTTTAAAAAAAAGATTACTTTGAGTTAAAAGTAATAAAAACCCAGCACATGCAGGAAAAGCTGTGTGCCTCCCCCATAACTGCCTAAATTTAAGTTGAAAAACAGAGCCTGCAACGGAAAGAGAGTTATTAACGGAGACTCTCTACTTAAGGAACCTATCTGCATAACAGGGCAACCTTGTTTTTCCAAACATCTTTCACCTTCTTGCTAAGGAGCTTTTCTCCCCTTTGTGTCCTTAGACCCTCCCCCTCTCCTTAGCTCGAAGAAGCTTCCTGTGGCCTCACTGTCTTTGGAATCTCTTGTCTGTGTGGATTCCCCAGACACAGGCTATTAAACTGGATTTTCTCCTGTCAGTCTGTCTTGTGTCAAGTTAATTCTAAGGCAAGCAAGAAGGACCATAGGGCAGAGGAGGGTCTTCCTCCCCAACAAATGTATTGACTATGATGCAGGTGTAATTCTATGGGATACTGTTCACTGTTTCTAACACTCCTTTGCTCTAAGTCTACGACCCCAATAAGAGGTTGTCTTTGTGATTTAGACCATTCGACCAACCAAGACCAGAAAAAGTATACAGCTCCAGGTCACTTATGTGTGTCAAGGACTTTAGCTCCTGGCTTTTAAGAAGTGTTAGTATAAGAATATCTCAATGTGGAAAAAATATTCAACCAACAGTCCACTTTTAAAAAATATCCACTATAAATTCCAGACAGACTTAAAACTGCCTTTCAGAATTGGTTTGAGTGGGATTTGAACCACAAACACTCTACAATGAGCACTTAGTAATTATTAACTATTAAGAAAAGGGACACAGAGAATGATATTCTATCAGCACAACCAAACTTAATTTTAAGAACATTTCTAACACGAACGACTGCGTCTGGGCCAGGCACGGAGCCCCCGTACCATAGCCAATAACTATTTTCTGAACATTTCCCTGCTCTACAATTGTCTTCTCCTCTGTACCACCCCATCCCAGGACCCAAGTCCTTTTGCTCAGTTTAGATAGCTCTGGCAAGGCTGGTGCCGGCTGTCTTTTAAATTCCAAGCAACAACCAGACAACGCTCCAGATTGTCCCTACACCAATGCCCCTCATTCACTCCATTTGGCTATGGCGACCTGTCGACCTGGGTAGGAGGTGAAGTGAGAGGCAGCCCCTGGGAACTTGCGCAGAGCCCCGTAGGGCCCAGGCGCAGGGTGGGGTGTGGGGGGGTTGAAGCCTATGTCGGATCTGCAGGGGGGGAGGGGGGAGGGGAGAAGAAATGCTGAGCGATCCACCGTCAGGGAGGGGTACCGAGGCGCTGTCACTGGGGCTGTCTGAGCACGAGCAGCATGGAGGGGAAACCCGTGCCAGCCTCCCTCCCACCCCTTCCCCCAGTGAGGCTCCCACCATCAGCTCTGCTGGGCCAAAGAGGGTCCCAGCAAACAGGGCCTCCCTCTAAGATTGTCCCCTCCCCTGTGGGGCCCCCAGTGAGGGTAAGATGAGCACATCAGAGAATCCCTCGTGTGTTGATGTGGAAGGAGATGACCACTAAGGGGGGGTGGGTGGCTCCCCAGGGCAGAGGAGAGGAGAAAGGAACAAGATGGGTTCTGAGAATGGCCTGCGGGTGAGGGCCTGCGTGTGCGTCAGTCCCCTTCTGCTTCCAGTTCTGGGCAGACTGACAATGGTTTCACCCAACCGCCGAGGGCCGGGAGTTGAGGGAGGGTGCCAAAGGCTGCCAAACCACAGAGGCGAGAGCCGCAGGAAAGGGGCTAGTGTGCCTCCAGTGTCCACTTTGGGGCCTTGATGGCTTCGAGGGAGAAGTACACAGGGGCCTTTGTACTGTGGCCGAAGCTTCTTGGAATGAAGGTTGGAGCATTTGGTGAATGTGGGAAGCGTTCAGCAAAAATTCAACTTGACCGGCAGTTAATACGCACTTACTCTGTGCAAGGCATTGTGGGAGGTTCTTCAAGGGAACTGGAGGTGTGCAGGATGGGGTCTCCACCGTCAAGAGGTCTCAGGACTCTCAAGAGTAGGGAAAACACATCCACAGACCATTTCTACAGTGACAAAAGCCCACTGACTGTTCCCTGACATGTCACTTGTTGGGCTGGGCCCGCTGGTGAGAAGGAGGAGGATTCTGGCCTTTGGGGCCTTCGAGTGCCATCCATTCACCGGCTCATCTGGATATTCCATTTGGATATTCCATTTCACACGTGCTCAGCTTAACACTGATGTGACACATTTGAGTGGAGACACTCTAGTTTGGAGCCCAGAATCTAGACTAGAAATAGAAATCAGGCACTAAAGGCAATGGATGGGATCACCAAGGAGCAAGGATAGAGAGAAAAGAAACCCAGAAGGATCTGTGTGGGGTGGGAGGGGGCTGGCGGGTAGTGAGGGAGGAAGAGGCAGCCAAGGAGTGCTGCATTATTTTAATGCGTGATGCCGTATTAACAGAAAATACGTTCGAAGATGTGAAAAGAAACAAGCAAGCCCTTTTAGAGCGATGATGGATGCAGCAGGAAGCCCTCCTCTGCCGGCTCGTCATGTGAGAGGGGCTTTTGCAGCCTGGGGTGGGCACGAGGATGACGGCCGGCCATCCACCAAAAGCATTATGGCTTTTGTAGAGGAGTCAAACAAATTGGAAGCCCTTAAATTTGAATTACTGAATGACTGAGAGAACACATAATTTTCCGCACATAAAGTGTGGGTTTTAAATTCAAACTACAGGTTGTTCCCTTCTTTCTTAGGTTAGGATAAGCAATACCATTAAGCAGTAAGCATTTATGCCTCTGAGCACCAGTTGCTCAATGGGTTTACTGACAAAAATCCACAAAGTTGAAATTACAAGCTTCCTAGTAAATTCTGGGTGATTTGTGATTTCTTTTAACATGCTCATTTGGTGGGCGCCTGGGTGGCTCAGTTGGTTAAGCGTCTGCCTTGGGCTCAGGTCATGATCTCCAGGTCCTGGGATGGAGCCCTGCGTTGGGCTCCCTGCTCAGGGAGAAGTCAGCTTCTTCCTCTGCCTCTCCCCCCAACTTGTGCTCTCTCTCTCTCTGGTGCTCTCTCTCTCTCTCAAATAAATAAATAAATAAAAATCTTTAAAAACATACTTATTTGGCTCCTGGGCTGACTTTAGCAGGGACAACTTTGTTTAATGAGGAATAAATCACCAGAACAAGTGAGGGTTGAAAAAATACTTAGAATGTAGGAATTGAGGTAGCAAAAGCATTGAGAGGTGATTTTATCTTTCTTTTGCCATCCTTGGACAAGAGCCAAGAATTGTTCTATCATGACACTTAAAGGATTAAAAGTAAAAGATACAAGGTAGTAAAACTGGTGTTTACTGAGGCTTCCTAGGGGCAACTCATCAGTTTATGTTTATAACTTTTCAACCTGCCACTTGAATCTTTAATACTGATGATTCCTGAGGTATTTTGAACATAGGAATGACTTTTAATGAGAATGATGTAGGAAATACCTTAGCGTTCCAAGCTGATGGCCAAGAAAGAATTCTTGAGATGTCTTTGGTGCAAAAAGATGGTTTTATGAAAGCCTGGGAACAGGACCCATGGGCAGAAGGAGCTGTACTGGGGTCAGGAGGAGCGGCCGGCCCTTTATATACTTTTAAGTTGCAAGGGGGTTAGGGATTGCATAAGCCTGCCAAGTATTTTGGAAACAAGGTTTCCAGGATCCTGAGGGGGCTAGCTATTGTTTAGGAAAAGGTCATTTATTATGGTTAGTAAAAGCTTAGTCATGGGACTCAGGTGTATATGGGTGGGTCCTATGCTTGGGGGATGACTGAGCCACACAGACGGCCCTGACTTAGGTTTTTTTTTTTTCTGATAGTCATATAGTATCTCCTAAGTCTAGGCCTCTAGTCTTACCTTTGGGTTACATTACCTCTTTTGTGGAACTTTGGGGTTGGTTTCTGTTTTGGGAATGATCAGAAGGGATAATGATCACTTTACAGTAGGAGAGAACTTTGGTGCCCTCTACTGGTGATTTCTTCAAATTGCAGGCCTCCCCTTTGGTTCATGGAATCCGTTTAGTGGGTTCCACTAGAATTTACTTTTTAAAAAGTGATAATGTAGATTGCATATAGTAAGTGTAAATATTTATTGGTGGAACTTTGTTTCCATTATGTATATATGAATGCAGGATCCAAATGATTTTCCGTTTAGCAACATTTAGCACCAGTGGGCTATAGCCAGCAGGATAGGATTAGGGTGAGGGGAGTGAGGCAGGACTGAATGAGTGCAGGGTTGGATCCTATCTCTATTCAAAATTTTGAAATTTGGTTTGTCATGGATTTTGTGCGTTAATTTTAATTTTAATTTTTTATTTTTTAAAGATTTTATTTATTTATTTGACGGAAAGAGACAGCAAGAGGGAATACAAGCAGGGGGAGTGGGAGAGGGAGAAGCAGGCTTCCCGCGGAGCAGGGAGCCCGATGCGGGGCTCAATCCCAGGACCCTGGGATCATGACCTGAGCCGAAGGCAGACACCCAATGACTGAGCCACCCAGGCGCCCCAATTTTGATTTTTAAAAAGTATTGCATTTAAATATTATTTATTTTGATTACTGTGCTCTTTGGTGCCCCCTTAAGTTTTGTGCCCTAAATGAGTGCCCCCCTTCCCTCTCCTGACAGTCAGTGTGCTTTACTGAGGGGCTGGAGAGGGTTGGCCAGCCTGGGGATCCGGGAAGAGGAGGCCCACCTGGGGATGAGAAGGGACAATGCGTGTGATGTCCTCTCCTTCTTCTGTGAGGCAGGAGGTGAGGCCATCGGCTAAGTTGAGAGGCACAGGCCTTGGAAGAGGGGAAGATGGAGCATGGCTGTTGAGGGGACAGGAGAGAGAGAAGGTCCAGGACAAGTGAAGGATGCTCACACAGCATCGAGCCCTCTGCCCACAGCTAGATAGCGCCATTTGTAGGGATGCCGTCTGCCCGGCAGGTGTTGTAGACGTAGAGAAGGCAGGAGGGACCCGAGGTCTAGGGCTGTTGGGGTAGAAGAGCAGGAACCAAGGAGAGGCGGGCAAAGGTGCCAGATGATTCTGCATCTGAGACAGAGAGGTGGGGAAGAAGGAAGGTCAGGAGACTGCTGGGTGGGGTGGGAGCCTTAGGGAGCAGGTAAGGGTGGGCAGAGGATTCGGGGTGAATATTTAGAGGCTGTGGTTGAAGAGCCAACCGCCTGGAGAGTGAGCGGACTGGAATTTGACATTTCAGAGGAAATGCAATTGTAGGTGAAACCACTTAAATGACTTTCTTGCTGATAAGTTGTCTTGAGTGTGTGGCAGGTTATGGGAACAAAATGGTATACAGGTCATAACATAAGGGCTCCTTAGACTTCTGAGTGTTGCAGATCCACTAAGTAAGATTTGGAAACATAGTTTCTCTAAGATTAGATGTTGGTGATATATTACAACAATGGCCAGAAACAATGGTCAAGAAACATACAGTTGGAAACAAAAACAGATACATTTTGAATTCAAACCCAAGGGCTTTCTCTAGTTCACATTGCTCCTCCTGGAAGAGGTCTCCCCTGCTCCACCCACCCCCACGTCTCCCCTCCTGGCTCCCCGCACAGCACCCACTGTTTGCCCCACCGCTCTCCTCCCGCTCAGAGCGACACCACAGGCCTCGTCTGTCCGGCACGCTATCACCCTCTAGACGTTCCTTACCCCATCTCAACTTTCTATGAACTAGCCCTTTATTTTTTTTTAAGATTTTATTCATTTATTTGACAGACAGAGAGAGAGCACAAGCAAGGGGAGCAGCAGAGGGAGAGGGAGAAGCAGGCTCCCCGCTGAGCAGGGAGCCCGAAGCGGGGCTCGATCCCAGGACCCTGAGATCATGACCTGAGCCAAAGGCAGACGCTTAAGAACTGAGCCACCCAGGCGCCCCTGAACTAGCCCTTTGAAATAGTTCCTTTTTAGAAGAAATAACCATCTGAAGGTTTAGGGAATTTGTACAGGATTCATTTGTCAAAAGATATTACTCAGTCCTTGAATTCAAACCCGTGCAAATAAATTGAGATGCCACGTAAATATATGCATGCATGCACGCACAGGCGCATAAAATGCACGTATATGCGCATACAACATGCACATACGCATGCGCGCATAAGTAAACTACACGCATGCATACATAAATGCATAATGTAAAATACACACGCGCGCACAAAGTAAAACAATGCACGCACACACACGTGTGAAGTAAAACACACGCACGCATACATGCGCGCATAAAGTAAAATAAGATGCTTCCTTTGCCTTTGCCTCCTCCCTCTCCTCCTTCCCCGCGTTTACTTCCTCGGGGCCCCTCTGCTCCACTGTGGTCCTGGAGGCTCACTGTCCTCACAGCGGCCACCTTTCTTATGCTCAGAGCGCTCCCGCCTCTGCAGTCCCGCTGCCTCCTCCGGCCTCACCTGTCCCCCTGGACTGCTCCACCTGCGGTCTCTCCCGCACCTCCCTCCCGCCCCACACCAGCCCAAACCCAGACACGCTGCCTCCTCGCTCCAAACTCAGGAAACCAGTTTCCCCTCCGCTGTGTCGCTAATGCTGGAGACTAGATTTCCCCCCTCCTCCTTTGCTCCCATCCCAGGCCACTCAGCACGTAGCGCTGGGTTTGTTTTTCTCGAAAGGGTCTTCCTTACCCCTGACCTCCCTCCTCACTTCCACCACCCTAGACTAGGCCCTCCTCACCTCATTCCGCTTCAGCGCGAGGCCCCGAGGGAGCTGGGGGGCCCTATCTCCAGGCTTCCCGCATCCATCCTGCGTGCCACCACCAGATTAGTCCCTTTCCCGTAAGGCTTAGTCCATATTGACAAGGCAGTTATCATTAAAAACAAAAACCAAAACTTGGGTGACCTCTTGCTGCCCTCGGCACACACTGACTCCTCTGCCCCATTTTCAAGGTTCCCCATAAGCAGGCCCCATCTCCCTGCGTTCAAATACATGCTTGTATCTCAAATATTTGCCACACTGGAATTCTTTCCTGGCCTTTCCTGTGAGAACTGCCGAGAACTCTCAGCACATAATGACTCCGCCCAAACACCCGCACTAAGACTTTAACTCTACATGGCTTCTGGAAGCCCAGGGCTGCATCCTTGTGATGAGCCAGACCCCCTTTGATTACCTATCTGAAAAAAACTCAAGGAATGTATTGTTTGTTCCAACCAAGACCTGAAGATAGATCCCTGAACTGGCCTCTTTCTTGGAGGTTTTACTAAAATAAGCTTACAATTGTGAATTTTTCCTCTGTTCCTTTGAGATATATACATATCTCCTTACAACCCAGGAGTGTCTTTCTAAAGGACCTGAAAGTCATTCCTCTGAAATGCAGTCATCAGGAAGGACAGGACCTCTGTCTGCCGGTCCCTGTGGGAGGACAGTATCCTCACTTCGTGATTGCCAGCCAGCAGATGCAGCAGGGCTAATCATCATTACACTGACCCATACATCCCCATTTCTTGAAAGTTTTCATTTCCCTGCCTCTGCTTGGGCCCCCACCCATGCCCCCTCCCTACTCTATCAGCCTCCCTTTAAAAACACCAGTCAAAGGGCCCCTGTGTGGCGCAGTGGGTTGAGTGGCTGGCTGTTGCTTTCAGGTCATGATCTCGGGGTCATGGGATTGAGCCTCGGGAGTCTGCTTAAGGATTCTCTCTCTCTCTCTCTCTCTCTCTCTCTCTCTCCCTCTGCCCCTCCCCCCACTTGCACTCTCCCTCTCTCTCTCTCTCTCAAATAAATAAATTAAAAAGAATATGAAAACACTCAGCTCTGCACAAATCAGAATGGGCTCAGCTCGTTCCCCTAATGACAGTAGTTACTGGATAAAACCTGTTCCTACTGCTTAAACTAAGGTCTCACTTTATCTTTGACCCTGGCAACCATGATCACACCTCCTCCTGAGACCACCTGGATCCCGCTGATCCTCAGGCTCTTCTGAAATCCTGTGACTCATCTAAGCAGCTCAGATCTCTGTTCCCAGGGGCAAACCCCTCCCCTCCCCCAGCCGGGGACTGTTGTTGGGATGGCCCAGTTCCAACTGACCGGCTGTCTGAATCTGACCCTGAGGTGCCAGTTTTTGTTTTGAATCCAACTGGTTGTCTCCAATACTTTGAGATGGAAGACACTATTACTTTATTATTTTCCTTTGTGCCTAGTATAAGTACTTACAGAGAAAATACTCAAATACTTAGAAGAGGAATTGAAATACTGGAAATCGTGGTGGTTAAATGTGAATTAAAATGCAGACCTAATCACCTTAATTACACTTTCAATGAATACAGTTGGTTCTGCCTGCATTTTAGGATCAAAAAGTAGACTCAACAAAGAAATGAGTTACCAGCAAGGGTGAGGTGGGATAAATGAGAGGTGACTGCAGGGAACTAGCTCTCAGTCCAGAAAACGTTAAAGAACTCTCTTGTGAAGAAGTCGTTTTTGAATAGTTGTGAAGCACAGCTCCCAGACTTGGGGTGGGGTCTACCACCTGCTTCTCAGTATTCCTTTACTCTCCTCTTCTCTTCTTTATCCCTCTGACCACTCTCACGTATTCAAAAAAAAAAATCTGTCTCCAGTGCAAACACAAACTCAAGTTATATTCCAAATATTTGCATATTTCCCTCTAAGCCATTTGTTGTCCTATTCTCTCCTATGGCCTTTCCTGTTTCCTATTTCCAGCAGACTCTGAAATCATCTGTGATTTTTACATCCCCTCAGTAACAATACATTGACATTCACCCCCGATCTGCAGATGAAGTCACCAAATCAGAGTGCAGGGAGGGTGGCCCGAGGTTACACAACGACCGTGGCCCCAGGCAGGGGCAGCCCTGGGGTTTGCAGCCTGTGGCCTGGTCCCTGAGCTGCGCAGTGTGCACATAAAGGAAGTTGCAAGCACAGCGTTCTGGTGGGGATGGTTCCTGAGCTCACGGGCATTATCTGGCTCCTTTGTTTCCTGCCAGGCCCAGCATTTTCTTTCTCCAGGTCGGGCAGGCCTGTGGGTTTCTCTGCAGTCAGTCCCCCTCCCCTGCCCTTTGGAGGCGGAAGATGGAAGATGTGCTTTAAGTGAGCTTGAAGGCTCTGTGTGAACCAGAAGAGTGGGTGTCGATGGCATGTGCGTGGTACCCATCAGCAAAGCCAGGGCTGGTGGGCAACACTGTTTGGTTGTAATTCATGAATTCAGATTATGGAGGTGCATTTTGCAATTGGGCAATGCTGCCTAGTGACTATGTTCAATTTGGAGGAGTTGGGGTGTTCTTTTGTTTTAAGAGAAAATCTGTCACAGCTAGACCCCAAGACCCAACCTTTACTGCCCACCTGCTTGCACTCACCAACCTTTGTCCCACATTTATCCTTAAACTCTTCCTTCTGGCTAATCTCTTAACAAGGGCAAATGCAAAGGGAAACTGCCCTTCAGGGACAGTGACTCCTTCGACAAGACCCCCAGTGAGCCCAGACCACCCAGACCAGTTTGAGCTTAACCCCTGACTTGGGCCTGTGCAGATGGACAATGGCGTGACCTCTAGGATGACCAAAAACTACCTTTATTTCATTATAATATTAAAATCTCCACCCAAGGAGGAGCACAAGTCTCATTTACATAACATACAGTGTAGGTATAGGCATGTTTCCTTCCTGGCCCGTGCGTGACCTTATGCCCACCTCTACCTAAAAGGAAAAGGCGTCCCTAGCTAGATATCCATTTTACCCTAAACAAAAGGAACCCACCCCCCCTGCTCAGGAGTCATGGCTTTGGAAGCTATTCCTCATGATCTCCTTATTTGTTGCAAATCAAGTTTCCTTTGTGCCACAGCTCAACCTGGTGCCATTCAGCTCACCAAGGAATGACGTCATATTGATTCCGATACAGAGCTGGGTCCCGAGAAAGAGTAGTTCACCTTTCCTAGTCTTCCCTCCTCAGGTCAGTCTATCAGCGGGGTTTGGTTCTAGTTTATGTAAATGACGGCTAAACTATTCAAGCTGCTGAGGATGGGGGGACGGGGGTTGGGTTTTAAAACTTCCTAACTACACTGACCTGAGGAGGGTGACCGCAACTGAACTAACTTGAGATTTGCTCCTTGGTGGGTTACAGATAGAGACTACATCCCGGGGGAAGTTGTCACACAAAGGAAACTTTATTTCCAGCAAATAAAGAGATCATGGGGAATAACTTCCAAAGCCAAGACTCCCTGAGCAAGGGTGAGTGGGTTCCTTTTATTTAGGGTTTAGGATGAATATTCAGAAAGGGAAGCTTTCTCATCATCTGCAAGCCTGCACAAGTGTACTTAGAAAACATGCCTCTACATGTATGTAATGGTCTGTTATGAAACTTTTGCTCTCCCTCAGGAAGAGACTTTAACATTATAATGAGGCAGAGGCAACTGTCAGACTAGGGAAAGGAGTTAAGGCCAGGCTCTGAGAGCTGGTATAAACTGGTTGGGGTTGTGGGCTTTTTATCTTGGGTAAGGAATGCAAGGCCTGCTTACTTTTGAAACAGCACTGGGAGTTTTTACCACTGATTTATGGTCTCTGGTTTGGGCTATTTCCTGGTCAGGTAGGCTGTTAGCTTTTGCATTCCCTTGGTTCGGTTAAAATCCTTAACTGATGAGGTTTTTGCATTTCTTTGTAATTCTGACAGCTCCTAGGAAGTTCTGCTGGAAGTGTGCTTGGGCCACAGATCGTGGAAAATAGCTGGGGGCCTAAAATGACTTCTCCTATGTCAGGAAAGCTGTGTCTCAACTTTCTTTTTCTGGGGAACCCTAACTCTTTCTGCTTCTATGACCAGCTGTTCCTTTTGCACAGGACTGTTGAATTAGCATAAGTCCTGCATTCTAGGAAACTCCTGCCTTAGCACGCGAAAAATCCCAGCTTTAGACAACAAGTGCTGAAGGTTGGGGAAAATGTGTAAGTCCAGACGGCAGCCCCCAAGTGGCCCAAAAGCAACACTATTTTTAGTGTTGAATGGATACGGCTTAGATTATCTGTCTTGCAGAGCTGGGGTTGCTGATGTTGGCAGTCATGATTTGCAGTTCACAATAATCCATTATCCATTCGTGTAGGATCTACGTGGTGCAACTGAAGTATGCAACCTCAGTGTGTCCTATGTGTTGGTGCTAACAGTCCATCTTTGGCTGGGCCCGTGGCCTGACTGTGCTTTATGTGGCAGGAGTGCTAATTTTAATGCTGTGAATATTGTGATAATATTTGCTAAGAGTTCAGATAATAAAAGAATGCAATCTTGGTATTTGCAAGACCTATATCGTCTTAAGCTGGTAAGTAAAATGTTTTTTCTGAGTTCTGTGAGCCACTCTTGTGTATTAATCAAACCCAAGAAAGGTGCTCTTGGGAATCTCCAATTTATAGCCAGTTGGTCAGAAGCATAAATAGTCTGGACTTACATTTGGCATCTGAAATGTGTGGGTACGGGGGCAGTGTTATGGAATCAAACTCTTAACTTGTGGGATATTATTTTATCTCTAGGTTAGACAATGTCCGAATTGAGTTAAATTTTAGGAAACCCAGTTGGGTGTTGCAGAACGGCTTTGTGTGGGAAAAACCCCAACATTTGATGACTGGAAGTGTCAGAAGTGAAACGTTGTGAGAGTGGAGTTTTGAGAGGAGAAAAAAACTGAGTTTCCCTTACAAGAGTCTAGAAGTAGACCCACATAAATAAGTCAACTATACTCATCTGATCTTTAACAAAGGAGCAAATGCAATACAATAGAGAAAAGATAGTCTTTTCAACAAATGTGCTGGAACAACTGGGCATCACATGGGTAAAAATGAATCTACATACAGACCTCAAACCCTTCACTAAAATTAACTCAAAATGAACTACAGACCTAAATGTGAAACACAAAAGTATAGAACTCCGAGAAAATAACAGGAGAAAATCTAGATGATCCTAGGTTTGGTGATGACGTTTTAAATATGCACCCAAAGCAGGGAAGCCTTGTACTTTAGAATTTATCCTGAGGCAGAAGGAAATCCACTGAATATCTTGTATTTTTATCAGATTATCCTGGGGGCTGAGTGGTAAATGGATTGGATAAATCAAGACCAAGGGCAGGGAAACAAGTTTGGCGACCATTGCCAAAGTCTAGATAAGAGAAGGAAGTTCAAGGTAATGGGATAAATACCCTGGAGTTTGGTTTTGAACATATGGAAGTTTCAGAGTGATGGGAATGAAAACATCCAGGGAGCAGTCGTTCTGATGCTTGGAAGAGCATAAGCCAAAAGGCAGTGTGAAGAGGACAGCAGAGGGCCAGGTACAGAGGGGGAAGGGTGGGAGCGAGGCCCGGGAACGGAGCTGGTGTGGAGGAGGAAGCGGTACCTTGTGCTACGAGTTCGAGGAAGTCATCAAAGGTGTCCTTGGTTGGAGCTAACGGATGACTAGGATTCTGAATAAGATCCACATTATGAGACAGGGGAAAGGAAGGCCTTCTAGTACATTTTGTGGTTATCCGTCTTCCAAATGCAAGTTATGTTTGTTTGTTTTTGTCCCATCTTTACACTGTTCTCCCCCGCTTCCTTCTAGTCTTCATAGGGAGTGAACATCGGGGTAAATGGCATCCCTTGCAGCTCATTATTTAGGATTTCCTTTTGCACATTTACTTACTGAAGACAGTGATGTGACTTAATTGATCTGACACTTCCAGGGATTCAAGCCCTTGCCTTACTTGTCACAGCAGTGGTTTTATGAAAGTGACAAGCATCAGTACTAGGACTGAGAAAGGATGGGGGCCGTTTTCACCTAGAAATTCACCACCATAGTCTTTTCTGTATGATACCAATCAAAACAACTGGTGGAATAGTCACCGCCTATCAGTGGTTCTTCTGAGCTGTGATCAACATAAAGATTGCTCAATAAGTAATTTGTGAGTAAGAAGAAACGAGGATCATAGTCAGTGTCAATTTTTCCCTAATAGGACCTATAATAGCAACTCTATGTTACTGTTATGGGAAAAAGAACTTTACTGATTAATTAGTTTATTAACACAGAAAATCTTGCTGTTAAGTAGCTACTTTGTATATACAAGGAAATGTGTGCCACACCAGAAGGAGAAATCTTACATTCTGTTACTCCTCTTTTGTCAACGAAGCAGATAATGCTTAGCATATGTTGCTGATGAACATCTGCAATTGACCAATTGACTACTCTTTGGGCCATGGCCAAACAGCAGCTAACTTGGAACTATTACAACTTTTTATGAAAAGCCACATGGGTTGTATCCTTTGCGTGTAATTCTGTAACGAGAATAAAATATTTATCACAGAATGCTGTTTTATTTTCTTTCTTGGAAAATATGGAATTATGGCAAAAAGTATAATTCTTTAAGGAATAAGGACCAAACAACTTTAAAGAAAAATATTCTTTATTATAATGTATTGAGTATTCAATATGCAATATGGCAATTTTTCTGGGATTCAGCCGTAGGATATGATTGTTCCTGGTGCTTAGCAAAAGGCTCCGGTGCAGGGCACCTGGGTGGCTCAGTCTCTTGAGCGTCTGACTTCAGCTCAGGTCATGATCTCGGGGTCCTGAGATCGAGCCCCGTGTCGGGCTCTGTGCTCAGTGGGGAGTCTGCTTCTCCCCAGAGCATGAGCTCTCTCTCTCAAATAAATATATAAAATCTTAAAAAAAAAGGCTCCAGTGCACACTTATCACTAATAAAATGTTTTACTGAATAAAAACACAATACCAAACAAAAAGAATTCAAATACTTAAAAAAAATCATTTTCAAGTTTGTTCTATTCAGTCTAATGACCACACAATAAAAGTAGATATACTAGTTTAATAGAATTGGCTCCTTTTATACAGCACATATTGTCCAGTCCACAAGTATAGTGTTAGATGACAGAGAACACTCAATATAAAACAATTTTCACAGAACTAGGAAATAAACTTCTAAGAATGATTTTTACAATCCCACCTTTCATATCCAACTTCAGTATTCTAATTCTAAAGACGATAAAGCCAATGACCTTCCTCATATGAGCTCATGAGTAAGAGTAGCATTCTATCAAAATTCTGTATTTCTGATCTGTTATGAGCTTTGAGACAAGCTTCAAATATTCCCAAATAAAAAAGCCCAATGCACGTTGTTATCACCTAGTCCACAAGAGCGAGTGCTGTAAGCCACATTCATTGGCATTTCCTCCACTGTGATGTTGTAGAAAGTCTCAATGTCATGAAGAATCTGCTCGTCTTCTTTAATGTTTATGGCCACAGCTTTGCTCCCAGATCAACCTCCACTGCCAATTCTGAACAACAACAAAAAATTATTAATCAGAATATTGCTTATAAAGACGACAGGAACTACTAACAATATGAGCTACTTGTTAAGCATCAGTGGCTGTTATTTGCCAGGATTATACGTAAAGTGCTTCTAACTAGATGCTAATCGCAATATCTAGAGAAAAAGAAAAGGTTTCTTTTGTAGTTAGTGCAAAAAGATTCCTTTGGCTGCAAAATCAGATTCTATTAGGCATCTTAAGCATTATTATTTATAAAGCAGATGGCAGTATTGTGTTTGTGGTAGTGAAATTAAAGCCCCAAGAGGGCCATCCAAGAGCAGTTGTTGGCCTGGGACAGATGTAAACACCAGGGCCTAAACACAAAGAACAATTACATAATTCATTTTGACACACTTTTGGAACTACCAACTGCAAATATAAACTCTAGAATGTTGGCTATTATTTGGACTACGTTGTCCAATGTAATAGCCACTAGCCACACGTGGATATTGAAATTAAAATTAAATAAAATAGAAAACACAGTTAATCAGTTGCATTAACCACATTTCAATAGCCACATGGCGGCCCGTCACTTCTTTGTTGGGCAGCACGGATATAGAATATTTCTATCACTGCAGAAAGTTCTATTGGACAGACTTGGTCTAGGACTTAAAACTTTTTATAGTGTGTGTGTATAAGGAAGCTCCAAATATCTGTTATGGTAACCCATATTGATCACTGCTTTCTGCTCAGTTCACCTCATACACTATAACACAAGGGGCTGGGATATATTTACCACTGCAGCTCTCTACTAAAACAGATAATATGGCCAATCAAAAATGTCTTGGCTGGAGCAATTTAAAAGATCAAATGAGCAGGACAAGAGAAAAACAAATATGGAAAAACTGACTCACTCTTAATCCAAACAATATGTTATTTCACTCATGAAACCATGTCCTAAATCAGGCCAATGCCATTTCGGAATGCTGCCTCATCACCTATTTGTGTTGACTACTGTATTTCTTGAAACAGTTCTTTTTACATTAGTAGCAAGACATAATTAAATTTATTTAGTAATAAAACCACTATACCCAAGCCAGGGTCAATGTAAATTTCTACCAGAAAATGCTAACAAAATCCTAATTATAGAAGAATCATCAAGGAAGCATGAGATACGAATAACAGGACAAAAAAAAAAAAAAAAGACTCATGTGTAAGCTAAGGCAACCAGATCTAACAGGATTATTGATTTTTCCTTTGAATATTAATTGTACAAAATCCAAAGTCTGGGCTACATTTCACATTTGTTCTACTATGTTCTGATCAACCATGAATCTTCCCAAGTAGAATTTAAATACATCTTATCACGTTACTGGGTGATAAGATTATTTTACTCATTCATATACCTGATTTTAAAGGTTGTCTGGCTAACAAAATCACACTTTGACAACAGTACGTACATTTATTTCACCGGAATAAAAGCAAATACTCAATGAAGATGACAAATAGTCAGCTGAGAATATAGTTTTCACAAGTAGTGGGCAGCTCATAGTTTATAACCATAGATACTAGTTGTTTATAAAAATCATGAGCCCGAGATTATGATAGTAGATATTCAAATTCTGATTCAAAAAGCACCTGCTGTACATCTTTCAGGCCTTAAAACAGTCATGAACCACACATAAATCACAGAGCTCACTGTGGAGTGTGGTCTTCATTCCCTCACACAGCTAGAGCTGACCAAGACTGCTAAAAATCTTCCCCTCAACACCAACTGTGGTAGATAAATACAATTAAATAAAGAATTGAAATACCAGTAAGTCGGTAGTAATCAAAATGTGGTTTATCCCTTATATGAATTCCTTCTTGATATGTCTCTTTCTTTCTGTCACCACCTGCAAAATATGAATAAGCCTTAATCTCAAGAGTCATCCATCAAGTCAGTGTTTATTTTTTTTAAAGATTTTATTTATTTATTTGACAGAGAGGGACACAGCGAGAAAGGGAACACAAGCAAGGGGAGTGGGAAAGGGAGAAGCAGGCTTCCCGCTGAGCAGGGAGCCTGACGCGGGGCTTGATCCCAGGACCCTGGTATCATGACCTGAGCCGAAGGCAGATGCTTAATGACCGAGCCACCCAGGCGTCCCTCAAGTCAGTGTTTTACTTGGTAAACATGTCTGAGACCATGCATCCCTGGCTGCTAAGCACCATGGCGGACAGGGCTAGAAAGGTAACAGCTTTATTTTGAGCAGGGGGCAAAGACAAGGCAGCACTTTACAGCTACATTGTAACTAGATCCTGCATCAGTTTATTAAGGAAATAATTAGATGTTAACACTGTCTTAACTAACAATACTAGGGAAGAACTACTCTTATCACATCAGATACTGAAATTCCTGGCATGTGTTTTCTCAGAAGCCAGTTTACCCTTGCATTGTGTTCCGAAAAAGAACAGCATGTGTGGTCTGTCATTTGACACAAGGAACATACAATTTTCTTCCCTCCAGTATTTCAGAAAGGAAAATGATAATTCCTAACAGAGTCAGAATAAAAAACCATTTGATTTCTAACTCTCATCCTATCATTGGAAGGGACCAGTTAGAAATTCATTCTATTAATTCTGCCTAAATACAGATATTATCGTCCCAAATCTTAGAACAAAGTATGCTGGACTTAAGAAAGAGGTTCATCTCAGTTTTTCTACTATCTGGTATAGTTATTTTTCTTCTTGTGTTTACTTTGCTGGCTTTATTACAAATATGAAGGCATGATACTAGTTTCTGCAATTTTAGTACAGAGCTTAAGTAAGAAGGTAAAAATTCTGGCCATAATTTTTATGTGTATCAACAAAAAAACATTTACCCTTTTCAAAAATATTATAAAATATTGACCGTTTCATAGGTCAATTCTTCCTTCTTCATCAGAATTTGAACTTCTTTATAACTTCCAACATATTGATTGACATTAAGGCAGAAAGCAACCCAACCTTAAAAAAAAATAAAGAGAGACGACTAATTATGTTGACATATCAATTAAGTAGATATAACAGTTTTCATAATAATAATAGAGGAATAATGTTTGAGACCAAGCGTCCCTGTCTTACTATAGAATTGAGCTAGACAGAGATTGTAGGAAACAGTTGCTTTCAGCAGGGGGAAGGACAATATAGCACTTCACAGCTATACTGTAACAAGTAACCCAACCCGCCAGCTATAGATGAATCATGTGCACACCTGAATACTTGTATTTACTTTCTAGTAGGTCTTGTGGATTTGACCTTTAATCCCTGGACTGAGCATTTTTATCTGCTTCATCCAAAACAAGCATATGGATCCATTTTGGAAAGTTAAAAGAAAAGTCTTACTTAAGTGTGGGTTGTGCATGGAGACTTCCTTCCAAAGACTATAAAGTATGGAAGAGGGGTGTGAGCAGAGTAACTTTACCTGAAGAAACCTAACAAACACAACCTCAGCCAGGGGACCAAAGTCAACATCAACAGAATAATCTTTAATATAATGAGATGAAAATGGCACTTTTCCTCTGTGGTCTCCCCCCCCACCCAAAACCCATAACCCCAGTCTAATCTTAAGAAAAACATCAAATTCCAATACAAGGACATCCTACTAAATATTTGACCAATAATTTCTGACTCCTAAAAACTGTCAAGGTCATCAAAAACAGGGAAAATTTAAGAAACTATCATAGCCAAGAGGAGCTTAAGGAGACATGACAATTAAATGTAATGGGGTATCCTGGGTGGGATCCTGGAACAGAAAGAGGACATTAGGTAAAAACTAAGAAAATCAGAGTAAATTCTGGACTTTATAATATTGTATCAAGGTTGGTTGGTCCATTAATTTTAACAAATGTACCATATTACTGCAAGATGTTAATAATATGGGAAACTGGTGAAGGTATATGGAAATTTTCTGAACTATCTTCTCAATTTTTCTGTGAATCTAAAACTGTTCTAAAATATAAAGTTTATTAAAGGAAAGTCTTAGTATCATGTCTAGATATTCATGCATGGCAATTGGCTTAAACAGGCTAATTATTTTCTCTCCCATACGTCAAATATCACTAGTTTAAAAATGCCCTCTGAAAAATATGGTGATACTTACAAAGATATCTTGTATTTAACATATTGAATGCTCTCCCTGCAATACCAACAACTATAAGTGCTATTTCAGCTTGTATGCTGTGTGTTTCATTTTGAACACCATTTCCACAATGCAGTCATAACAAGTTGTTTCCATATGGTAGTCAAGTGCCAGGATTGCTGTTTGGATCTAAAAGTCAAAGCTTAAATTATTATGTTGTAGAAAAACAGGTTCTACCAAGCAATTTCTGAAGCACACAGCTAAATGCTGAACTGCTCATATTTAGTTTCAGATTCTGGTCCACAAACAGCTTTTAAGCAGTGATTCTTTTAACACTGAATCACTTCTAAGCTTACAGAATTATCAAACTGCTTCATGATAAAATCCCTTTCAGTGTCTCATTTTTAATTAGATTTTTGTGCCTTTACAAACTTGGGATCCTCAGCTTCCTAGAGATACCAGTTAGATAATCAAAGAACCCAGACAAACATTTCCTGCATTATTCTTCTATGTGCAGGACATGTAAGTAGGGAAACAAGTTCTGTTTTTGCCTATAAGTAGGCAAATTGTTCTGTTATGTATTCACTGATTATCACTACTTTAAAACTAAAGGGGTTGGGGGGATGGGGTAACTGGGTGATGGACACTGGGGAGGGTATGTGTTATAATGAGCACTGGGTATTTTATAACACTGATGAATCACAGACCTGTACCCCTGAAACAAATAATACATTATATGTTAATAAAAAAATTAAAAAAACCGAAATCTTTCCAGTAGGAAACTATGACATACAGCCTTGATCTTCATAAAGCCTACAGCTTTAAGAAAATCTCCCATAGCTAATAGCAGTGAGTTTTGAAAACAGATAGCATGCAACAGATATGTCACAAACTATGAAGAGTCCCAACTAATTACAGATCATTGCAGTTTTCATGCTGCAAAATTGCATTTAGACTTAACAATAACACAAAAGGCATGGATTCTGTTACCTTAAAGAAAAGAAAGCTTTATTTTCTCAGTCTGGTGAGATAGAGCCCTGCAAACCATATCTGCAAACCTAGTTCCTGTTTAATTTGAAATAAAAACTCTATGCTTGCATATGGACAATAATTAAAAAGAAGGTTCTGAAGGTTCTTTACACCAAATCTTAAGCTATTCTTCACTTTTGTAAAACCTTAAGTATCTAAGGATTTACGTTCCCCTGGCAGACAGCCATTAAGCAATGACTGAGGGTACAGATGTAAATACACTTGTGCTGACCTCTGGATTGACTACACTGATCTCAGAGTTCTTCTGTGGGATCGAGCCACCTCCAGGGCAACATGCTTGACAGTGCAGCCTGCCCAGCCTCCTGATACGATGCACTGAGACAGACACATCACTTCTGTGCGGTTCTTCCCCAAATGGATAGTCTGAATCTATGTGTGAAGAAGTATTGGAAAAACAACAACAATGGAGGGATGTTCTATAAAAAACCTGGCCTCCATTCTCAATGATTGGCACCATCCTCTACTCATGTATTTTTAGTACATGAAGAGATCTCTATTATGGATACACTCACGAATGCCAAAAATCACTTCATCATCTAACCTATTAAAAATCATGGAAGACAAAAACTGAGGAGCTGTTCCAGAATGAAGGAGGCCAAAGAGACTTAACAATTAAATCCAACATGTGATGCTGTATGCGGTTCTGGACCAGTAAACCATTTTTTTTCTTTCTTTTTTTTTTTTTTTTGGTAAAACGTTCATTAGTTGGACAATTGGTGAAATCTGAATAACAATATTGCATCTCTGTTATTTTTTGATTTTGATAATTGTGTTATGATGTAAGACAATGCTCTTGTTTCTAGATAACACATGCTGAAATATTAAGGGGTAAAGAGGCATAATGTCAGTAACTTACTGCCAAATGCTTCAGAAAAACATTATGTGAGTATATGATATGTGCAATCGTATTTATATACAGAGAATAAAATAAATGTGTTATGAATAGTAACATTTAAGAAATCTAGGTAAAGAATATTGGAATTCTTTGTCCACTTTTATAACTTTTCTATGTCCAAAAACATTTCAAATTAAAAGTTATTAAAAATTCAAAATACAAATATCAAGCCTACTAACATTTATAATTTATAGAAGAGAAACAAGAGAGGTCTTAAACTGGCAGCTCCTTTGTCTTGTTTTGCAGTGTTTTAAATCTGAATTAGATGCTTTCTGAGGAAATTTCATATGCAGATCCAAATTTCCACCTTCACTTGAAAAATCAGTAGATTGTAACCCTGTGCCTTATCCTCTGGTGGCAACTAGCGAGTGGCCACCTGCTTTAGATGGGCATATGCACTGCACGTCACTGGGTCTCTACCTCTCCTTATTTTTCTTACAACTTTTTTACTCACTTATGTCACTGGGCCAGCCCCCTGCAGACATTTGAGTGTGAAGCCTTTGATTTATCCAGGAGCTCCAGCTCTGCTAAATTTAAGTGATTTAATCTGAAGCTGTATCTATGCCAATTATTAATTTTATTTTTTTATTTTTTTTAAAGATTTTATTTGTTTATTTGACAGAGAGAGACATAGCGAGAGAGGAAACACAAGCAAGGGGAGTGAGAGAGGGAGAAGCAGGCTTCCCGCGGAGCAGGGAGCCTGATGCGGGGCTCGATCCCAGGACCCTGGGATCATGACCTGAGCCGAAGGCAGACGCTTAACGACTGAGCCACCCAGGCGCCCCGCCAATTATTAATTTTAAAAAGAGGAAGGTAAAGTGAAAAGTTTGTTCCAGCCCAAGAATCTCTTGTGAGAAATATGTAGATATGTTTTCATTTACGAGAAGATGAGAGATGACACAAAAGGCACTTAGTCAGAATTTATTAAATGAATCTGGAAATTAACAATTTTAAATATAAAAGGGTTGACTAGGTGAGATTTTTTTTCCCTTGTGCTCCAAAGATCAAAATTAACCTGGGGAAAAATTATGAGGGCTATTTGGGAAAGCACATATTTTGGCTCTGTTTAGAGGGAAGAACTTTCTAATGGACAGCCGACTCAAACTATATTAAGCTACTTTCAGGAGGTGATGGATTTCCAGCTTCCTGAAGTGTTAGAAAGAGGTTGGGCAACAATTTAGTGAGGATGCTAAATGGTGGTATTGGGGGCTGCAACACATGTACGAGGCAGCCAGGATGAGTACCTGTATTGAGTTGACAGGTACTCAATGTGCTTGGATCCATGATTCTATGGGGTGCTTAAGTCTCTAGGTAAACCAACACTTCCATCAGAGGATGGTGAAGAGAAGAGGAAATAACTCAACAATAAATCATGGGAACTCAAGGGCATCTGAGTCTCCAGGGTGTGAGTTAGAAGGAGAAACTATGAGCCAGCCAGCCAGTGTCCGCTGGGGCCATTGCTCTATCTCTAGTCCCAGTGTCCAAGGAAGTGGCTACAGATATGGAGGATGCAGCCTAGTGAACCATGAGGAGGAGTGAGCAAAATACGTTGGAAGGGATCAGCACAGGGTACAGGAAAACCTAGTGTGTGGGTGAGACCCATTTTTATAACATTAGGGGAATAGTTAAGTTATTTTTAGCCTTTATGAATGCAAAGCTCTACTTGGTAATAAAACACATTTGTAGAAAATGCTGTCAAAGACAGAAAAGCAGGTTTAAATGAGGCTTCACAAAAACATGATAACTGAGGAAACAGAAAAGCACTCTATGCCTTATGTCATGTCTGAATTTTGAAAGCACTGGTCCCAGCTTTCTCCTTGAGGATGAAACCCAGAGCTTCCCAGCAGAAAATTTCTCCAGCTGAAGCCCTCAGAGGGGAAATCGATCATTGTGTTGCTGAACGATTGTGTGTGTGTGACTTCCAGTCTCAAACTCTGGGTGGCCTGACAGGTGGAGTAAGAAGCCAGTGTGATGTGCAGTCCCACAGTCTAGGAAGAGGAAGGACAACATAGTCCCTAGTGAATGGGACAATATCCCATTTTTAGGAAAAATGCTTTAGCCTGTGCTCTATTAAACTACCATGGGACTATGGGACTCCAAACTGAACTATGATATGACAAGGACAACATTGGTGGTGGGATGGAAACACTAATGTTTGCTGGCAGGAAGCTCAGAACTCAGGTATTCTATTTCCTCCCTAACACTGAGATCATTTGCTGAGGATGGCTTGTAAGGGATGTCAGAGGTTTGCAAAGAGTGAAGAGAATCTGAAACAGCAATTGCATAAATTGAAAGAATGAGGTGCTGAATGCCCAGGTGAAGTTGACTACCAAGAATTTCTTTTAGTATCAAGTGTTCTCAGTGCACAAGTTTCTCCAGCTCTTCTAGGAGGCTTGATGCAGGAAGACAAATAGTTGGATTCATTCATGGTTGCAGTTTTCTCTGGTGGACAAATAGCTAGTAATAACTGACAGCATGTATAACCCTCGGGGGTGCGGAATCAAGTTTTTGTTAGGATTTTACAAATAATCAAGGATCAGATATGATAAGCAACTTGTTTATAATCACTTGGGTAGTAAACAGTAGTTGCTAAGATTAGAACTTCAATCTTCATAATTCCACATTCCTCCTTAGGTAATGGAACGGTTTTGTAGGTTTTTGAAGAAAAACTGCAAAAAATTCCCAAGAGGAATTTTAGGGAATAGTCTGCAAGTAAACTATTTTGTTTTGTTTTGTTTTAGAGAGAGAGTGCAAGAGAGAGCAGGCATGTGGAGGGGAGAGGGGGACCGGAGGGAGAGGGAGAGGGAGAGAGAATCTTATGCAGGCTCCACGCTCAGCAGCAGAGCCCTCTGCAGGGCTAGATCTCACAACCCTGAGATATAACCTGAGCCGAAATCAAGAGTCGGACCTTAACCAACTGAGTCACCCGGGTGCCGCTGCAAGTAAATTATTTTAATACTGTAAACACTAAGAAAATAAAACAATATGCAAAGAAATATAAAATTCTACAAGGCTTGGGGTGCCTGGGTGGCTCAGGTCATGATCCCAGGATATCTGAGTTTCAGTGAAAAGAAATGTACTGTTCAATAACAGTTAAAACAAGTATTTTAGAGGGGCGCCTGGGTGGCTCATTCGTTAAGCGTCTGCCTTCGACTCAGGTCATGATCCCAGGGTCCTGGGATCAAGCCCCACATCGGACTCCTTGCTTAGCGGGACATTTCTTTTCACTGAAACTCAGATATCCATAATATTTTTAATTGCTTGGCTTTTTAAAACTTAAAATAAAAATTTAAAAATTAAATATTAATTATAGAATCATTTAGTATGTCAAAGATTCACAGTTACTAAAGGTCAAATGTAATAGCTAATAGCTAAAATTTATAGCTGAAAATTAAAATTAAAATTAATTTTGATGTCCTAGGCACTTGCCAATCCTATGAAGTGGATACAATTATCATCTTTATTTTATTTATTTTTATTTTTATTTTTAAAGATTTTTTTTTTTGAGACAGAGAGAATGAGAGAGAGAGAGCACATGAGAGGGGGGAGGGTCAGAGGGAGAAGCAGACTCTCTGCCGAGCAGGGAGCCCGATGAGGGACTCGATCCAGGGACTCCTGGATCATGACCTGAGCCGAAGGCAGTCGCTTAACCAACTGAGCCACCCAGGCGCCCTATTTTTATTTTTTTAAAAGATTTTATTTATTTATTTGACAGAGAGAGA